>NC_080165.1:126180449-126407230 GCF_950295315.1 Erinaceus europaeus
GTATTTGCAGAGAACTTTTAAAAATCTTAATGTCTTTCTTCTTGTTTAATCAATTATGCTTTATTTTACTTGCCTAGATATTATGCATGTTAAGTTTAAAGTCCTGGGGAAATAATTCAAATAAATTCAGTGCAACTAACTATATGCAGGTACAGCATTCAATCACTCATGTACTGAGGTATTAATTCATTTAACACAAATATTTGTTGAACTTCCTCTTTGTACTTGGTATAGGGCAAAAAAGGTACTGGAGACTTAATGATGAATAAGAATACGGTCACTGTCATTTGTACTGAGTTGAAGACAATAGTCATCTAGCCACACATTTAAGTTACGATGGATATATTTTGTGAAGGAAAAGTATATGGGTCCCATGATTATACAGTGAGGTTCTACTTGAAGTTATCAAAGGAATCATTCAACTGTGTAGTTCTGAAAAACGGAGATGAGTTACCAAAGTAAAAAGGAGGAAAAAAAAATCTAAGTAGAAAGAACATATTGAAAGCACTTGTATCAGGAAAAAGGAGAATGTCAGGTCTAAAACAATATCCAAACAGCAAGCCGAGTTAGCAGAGGAAGAGAAGAGAGGCAAAGGAAATAGTGGGGTGACAGATCTTGTACTACTGAGGACCCTGAGGCTCAGATTTTATCTTCAAATTAAGAGTACCAGGACAACACAGAAAAGACAGCACCATAGAATCTGAACACCATGTTTTACTAGGAACATGAATGACTTTGCTTTAAGTTCAAAATTCTGTTCACTTACATGTAACTAGCTTGCTGATAGCAAAGGACAGCACTTTAAAACAATAATATAGGGGCCAGGTGGTGGCACACTTGGTTGAGCATACATGTTACAATGTGCAAGGACCCGGGTTCAAGCCCCCAGTTACTCACCTGTGGGGGGAAAGCTTCACAATTGGTGAAGCAGGGCTGCAGGTGTCTCTCTGTCTCTCTTCCACTCTATCTCCCCCTTCCCTCTCTCTATTTGGCTATCTCTATCAAATAAATAAAGATAATAAAATAGAAAAAAAACCAAAATATAATTTCAACCTCAGCCATATTCACTACATTCTATTAAAAAAAATTTATGTGGGTGTGGGTGAGAGAGAGAGAGAGAGACACAGAAAGAAGAGAAATCAGAGCACCATTTAGTCATATGAGGTAGCAGGGATTAAACTCGAGGCTTCACACAAGACATGCCCTTGTACTACTGAGCCACCAATCTGCCCCCATATTCACTGATATTAGAATTTTTAATAAAATCTAAATGATTTCATAGTATTTACTTTTAATTATACTAACACACACACATACACATACACAATTTCTTCCCTTCCTTCCTTCTTTCTTTCTTTCTTTCTTTCTTTCTTTCTTTCTTTCTTTCTTTCTTTCTTTCTTTCCTCCCTCCCTTCCTTCTTTTATTTCCAGTGCACAGATCAACTTGTGGCTTATGGTGGTGCTGGTATATAGAGGAACTTGGGACCTTTGATGCCTCAGGCATGAAAGGGATTTATTTTATTTTTTAATATATATAATCATTAGGCTTTCTCCCCAGCTCCAAACCAGTGTTTTCAAGGTTAGCAAACCTGATGTGTTGTATCTGAATAAGCTGACCTATTTCATTTACTGACAACAAAATAAAATCTTTGGTAGCCAAACTCGAAAAGGTACACAAGAAAATGTTTCCTTTATTAGCATGTTGTCTCAGAAAGAATTATGTTTGAATATAAGGAGAGCTAAGCTTACAAAACTGTGGGAGAAATTGTCTACCTTGAGTAGATCTCTGTTGTTTTAAATCTTTTAAAGGAAGCACTGGCCAGATGTTTATTCTTCTAATTTTATACTAATTTCATGGAAGGTGCACAGTGTTGGGAGACAATTTTGATATGTATTTGAATAAAGGCGAGTGAATGGAAAAATGAAGGTGGATGAGGCTTAATTGGTGTTTTAATACATTTTTATTAGTAATTTAATAATGACTAGCAAGATTGTAGGATAAGAGAGGTACAATATCATGAGATTCCCACCACTGGAGTTCAATATCCCATCCCCTACATTGGAAGCTTTTTATTCTTTGTCTCTCTGGGAGTATGGACCAAGTTTCTCCAAAATCACAGTTATCTTGTATTGGACACATCTCTAGATGTACTTAGATCTGTCAAATCTCTGAATATGTTCTTTTGTTAACTATAGTATTTGTTGTATGCATTTAACACTTAAGTTTTTTTTTAGTGGTACACATATTCAATAGAGGTAAATTCACTACTTTTAAATGTAAAATATTGATTTCCCAATAAAGAAATTAAAAAGAAAGAGGTAACTTCACTAGAGTTAACTGTATGGATTCTAAGTTTCTTGCAAGTGACTATTAAATACATTTGAAGACTTTGAATATATTTTCAAATCTTCAAGCAAACAAAACCTGCTTGAAACTTGATTTAACAAAATAAACAGGCATTGTCATGATAAGATTGTACAGTGGAAGCAGAATTAAATGAGCACACTTCTTGTTAATTTTTACTGTATCAGTAGAAGTTATGGCTACGGAATTTTACCTCCTCAGCTATGCATTTTAAAGCGACAATCAAACAACTTCAGCTCATCTCCTAGTAAGTCATTTCTTAAAAGAAACAAATGAACTTGATTTCTCCTTTTGTCCCAAGCTCCAGATACCGAGAGCAAAGAAGCTGCCTGTTGGACCGTGGTGTTTGGAGAAGTGGCTAAATGTGTTGACACTGAGTTATTGCTACTGTGTGTTTTTTTTTGTGGCTCCACACTGAGGTGTGCTTAGGGTTTGAGGATCACATGATAGATGTAGTTCTGTTGTTAGAGCTGGGCAGTTTGGACCAGATAATATATGGCATTATTGCCTACCTGTTCACATGGTCTACAGGCTCTTGTAATTTAAGTTTATTTTTTGGTACAGCACATATGCCTGAAGTCCCTTTCTCCCTTCCTTTCTCCCTCCCTTCCTTCCTTTCTCTCTTTCCTTTCTTTTTTCTTTTTTCTCCTCCAGGGTTATCACTGGGGCTGGGTGCCTGCACTATGAATCCACTACTCCCGAGGCCATTTATTTTCCATTGTTGCTGCTGCTGTTGTTGGATAGGACAAAGTTATTGAGAGAGGAAGGGAAAACAGAGAGGGGCAGAGAAAGATAGATACCTGCAAACCTGTTTCACCACTTGCAAAGCAACCTCCCTGCTGGTGGGGAACAAGGGGCTTGAACCCAGATCATTGCACGCTCCTTGCTCTTATCTCGGTACACTATCACCTGATCCCTGCCTTAAGTCTTTTTTAAGAATTCAGTGGTAATGGACTTATAAATATAGTCTGAGTGAGCCTACTCAACTTTGAAAATTAAGTATACCAACCCATCAAACCTCCTTACTATAGTTGTAAGTGGTATTTGCCACTTGAGGCAATACTTGTCCACTTTGTTTGACTGTACCTTCATTTGACAGGTATATATATATGCTTTGTAATGTAATGTTAACACACCCAACTATTTGTATGTGTATCTTTTTGCTGTTAGAAAGTTTAAAAAACTAATAGTTCCTGTTTGAGAAACATAAATAAATAAATAATAGGCTTAGTTCTGGTTAGAAAATGACTTGCAGGGGCTATATGGTAGTGTAGCCAGTTTAGGGCACGTGGTGCAGGGACTGGTGTAAGGATCTGAGTTCCAGTCCCTGGCTCCCCACCTGCAGGGGGGTTGCTTCACAGGCACTGAAGTAGGTCTGCAGGTGTCTTATCTTTCTCTCCCCATCTCAGTCTTCCCCTCCTCTCTTGATTTCTCTCTGTCCTACCCAACAACAATAGCAATGGCAACAATAACAATCACAACAACAACTAGGGCAACAAAATGGGAAAACAATAAATGATAGGTTTCGTTCTGGTTATAAAATGATTTTCAGGGGCTGGATGGTAGCTGTTGGGCAGCCCCCCTGGTCCATCCTCCATTGCTGACACTATGGCCTATTTACATAATCATTGTTTTGCCTGATCTATCTTCTTTCTACCTTGAGACCCGCCGTGCCTGCAGGGTGTTAATTAATCCCACCAGTTAAAACCATCAGAACAGTTGCTAAGGATGCTTCCACCTTCCCAGCATGCCTTTTGCCTCTCTCTACCCACTTTCCTAGCCATTTCTGTTTCCTACTTGCCACTTCTGGTTTTATCCCATAAACCCCACTTCTGTTCCTGGTTTCACTCTCTTCTCTTCTTCTCTTTTCTCTCCCATGTCCCGACCTGGAGGAGGGCTGGTGTGCAGAGCGGGAGATGGCCATTGCAGTTTGGTGCCACGTGGCTTAACCCATTGTGCACACACCAGGCTCTGGTATGCTCCCCTGTGAGTAAAGAATTGTATTACCAAGCCACCATGAGTTCCTGGATCCTCTCTCCTGCCTGCAACGCTAGCCCGGCAGGTAGCACAGCAGGTTTAGCACACATGGCGCCAAGGAATAGCAGATTCATAGTGCAGGCACCAAGCCCCAGCAGTAACCCTGGAGGCAAAATAAGTAAATAAATAAAATGAAAGTGACTGTGACAAATATATATATATGATGAGAGAGAAATAAGGTCTGTGTGTCTCTGTGTTTTGTCCTCTTGTTTGAAAAGACATTACATTTCTATCATTTGTCAGATCTGGAGGGAAGCTTATTGAAAGCAACTGTGCCAAAACAGACCAACTTAGGTCCTAGGTCCAATTACTGTTAATTTTGGTGAAGTTCTACCCAAAGAGTTACACAAAGCTTTGATAGAAAAAAATTAGGTTCTTTGTACTTAAAAAGAAAGTTTTAAAAAGTGTTGAAAGGGGGCCGGGCTGTAATGCAGCCTTGCAGATGGCGCAAAGTGCAAGGACCAGCCTAAGGATGTTGGTTTGAGCCCCTGGCTTCCCACCTGCAGGGGTTCGCTTCACAAGCGGTAAAGCAGGCAGGTGTCTTTCTCTCCCCATCTCTGTTTTCCCCTCCTCTATCGATTTCTTTCTGTCCTAACAACAATGATAGCAACAACAACAACAAAGGCAACAAAGTGGAAAAAAATGGCCTCCAGGAGCTGTGGATTCGTGGTGCAGGCACCAAGCCTCAGTGATAACCCTGGAGGGAAAAAAAAAAGCGTGAAAGACTAAGGAAGGACAGTTTTTTTTTTAAAAAAATTATTTATAAAAAGGAAACTGACAAAACCATAGGATAAGAGGAGTACAACTTCACACAATTCCCACCACCAGAACTCCGTATACCATCCCCTCCACTGATAGCTTTCCTATTCTTTAACCTCTGGTAGTATGGACCCAAGATCACTGTGGGATGCAGAAGGTTGAGGGTCTGGCTTCTGTAATTGCTTCCCCGCTGGACATGGGCATTGACAGGTTGATCCATACTCCCAGCTTGTCTCTCTCTTTCCTTAGTGGAGAAGGGCCGTGGGGAAGTGGAACTCCAAGTCACATTGGTGGGGTTGTCAGTCCAGGGAAGTCTGGTTTCATCCTGCTAGAATCTGGAACCTAGTGGCTGAAAAAGAGAGTAAATATACAAAGCCAAACAAATTGCTGACCAATCATGGACCTAAAGGCTGGAATAGTGCAGATGAAGTGTTGGGGGGTCCTCCATTTTGTAGATAGCTAGTAGGCATATTATAGTTATATTTCAAAGGGCCTCTAGCTATACTAGCTTTTTTTTTTTTTTTCCTGAGCCTGAAATCTGATAAGCAGGTGTATCTTAATTATTGTCTGGGCAGATGATGTCATGGCTGGGAAAAGGATCAGAAACCTGGATCAGGGAAGAGAGTAACTCCCTAATATGGGAAAGGGGTATAAATATTGTTGACTGTAAACCCCACCAATTTGATGTCATCTGGGGCTCATAATTAGCTTAGGAGCCTGTGTGAACTCTACATCTCTCTAGATCTGAGCTCACATTCAGTGGTCATGAGTAGGAACATTCCATGCTGCCCCAATATCGACCCATCTTCCTCAAGTGTAGCATACAGTATGTTGTCCATCCTCCCTTCGGAGGATGGAACATTCTCTACCATTATTGATCCAGGTTGAGGGCAAGGTCCTATGGGGGCCATCAAAGGGGTCTATTTTGTTGTTCCTGATAGAAATGACCGGTAGAAATGGAGAGAGAGATTTATTTGAGTTCTAGGCCCATCAAGTCTGTTTGGGAGACTCAGGACTCCCCGATTAGGGCCCCAGCTGGTGGAATGGCCTGATAGTGACTAAAGAGTCATCCTTAAAGTATGCCAGTCTCTTGCCCTCATTCAGCTTTTGCAGTCCTTGCTTTGCTAAGGTTAGCTTTGGAGTGAGTGAGAGGACTGTAATAGGAAGTAGATGAGGCGGGTATCTAAGTCTAAGTGGACACAATTTCATTATGAACTTGATACTGACTCACTACAGACTATTTTGTATCTTTTTCTTTCAGGTATATATTTTGCCCTAATTTATGGATACATGTGAACATATGTTCTATCTTACAGGACAGGGCCTATATCTAGGTTTTGGGATTTTGTTAGGAAGTGAACCTCCTGGAATGGAATTAGAGAATACCATGAAAGGAAAGGTCTCACCCAAGTGATGAGGGTGAAGGGTTGGCAATCCATGCCTGATGTCTCTGTACACAGTCTGAGGTGAAGCATGCTGAGATGGTACTTGTTGCATTGATTAGGTTGGAATTGGCGGATGCAATATCATTTGTCCTGACTTGAGAGAAGCATGCAGGAAAGTGAGCCCCACCTCAGAGGTTCCAGGATTGGGAGAAACATAGGCTCTATAGAAGAAGCGGGAGATTCCTGTTGTCTTAGGTTTTAAGAAGACAATAGATAGTTATTGCAGTAATCACATTGTCTGGCTATTGGGTTAACCTTGAAAAATCTCTTTGTTAGGATTTGCTGTATCATATACACCCTCACCATATTTTATGTCCTCTGAGATTATTTGCATAAAGCCATGCCACTGATTGCTTTTGTTCTCCCTGGACAAAGCTTTTAAGAGAGTCAACAAATCAAAGACTCAGCCTATGTATTAAAAAGGCTTAGTCTGTGCTTTAAAAAGTTTAAGACGTCCAATAAATTTTCCCCCTCATATTAATTAAATAGTGATTTATATGAATTCAAATTAATAGGAGTATACATAAACACCATTCCCACCACCAAAAGACTGTGTCCCATCCCATCCCTCCCCCCTCCCCCTGCCCCATGAAGCTGAACTGTTTTTTTAAATTTATTTTTTATTATTTTTTTAATATTTATTTTATTTATTTATTCCCTTTTGTTGCCCTTGTTGTTTTATTGTTGTAGTTATTATTGTTGTTGTCGTTGTTGGATAGGACAGAGAGAAATGGAGAGAGGAGGGGAAGACAGAGAGGAGGAGAGAAAGATAGACACCTGCAGACCTGCTTCACCGCCTGTGAAGCAACTCCCCTGCAGGTGGGGAGCCGGGGTTCGAACCGGGATCCTTATGCCGGTCCTTGTGCTTTGTGCCACCTGCGCTTAACCTGCTGCACTACAGCCCGATTCCCGAAGCTGAACTTCTACCTTTACCCTCCACCCAGGGTTTTTACTTTGGTGCCCTACTCCAAATTCAGTCAGATCCTGCTTTGAGTTTCCCTTTCTGTTCTTCTTTCTCACCTTCTTTATCTTTATGAATTAGCTCACTTAACATAATTCCTTCTAGCTCCATCCAAGATGGTCCGAGAAGGTGGGCTCATTGTTCTTAATAGCTGCATAGTACTCCATTGTGTATATATACCACAGGTTTCTCAGCCACTCATCTGTTGTTGGGCACCTGGGTTGCTTCCAGGTTTTAGCTATTACAAATTGTGCTGCTATGAACATAGGTGTACAAATATCTTTTTGGTTGGGTGTTATGGAGTCCTTGGGGTATATCCCCAGGAGAGGTCATACGGAAGGTCCATGTGTAGGCTTGTGAGAGTTCTCCAGACTGCTCTCCAGAGAGGCTGGACCAATTCCCACCAGCAGTGCAGAAGGGTTCCTCTGTCCCCTCAGCATCTCCAGCATTTGTTGCTGCTGTCCTTTTTGATGTATGCTATTCTCACAGGAGTGAGGTGGTATCTCAATGTTATTTTTATTTGCATTTCTCTGACAATCAGGGACCTGGAGAAATTTTTCATATGTTTGTTAGCCTTTTGGATCTCCTCTGTAGTAAATGTTCTGTTCATATCTTCTGCCCACTTTTGGATGGGGTCATTTGCTTTTTTGTTGCAGGAAGGACAGTTTTATAGTATGGTAGATAATGATTAGTTTGATAGCTTGTAGGAAAGAAAAGGAAGAGTTAATTCAGGATGTTACTCGAGCTTATAAGAAACTTGGAAACTATTACACCATTTACATAAGTGAGACATAATGAATAATAGCTTTTCTTTGCAAAGTCCTTTTTTCTTCTGCATGTGAAAATTGACTTGGTTTTCAATGCAGTGAAAATACAAAACTACTTCAATGCAAGAAACATCAGTTATCTTATGAAAAATGCTCAGTATCGTTCTGTTCATAAAAAGTGCCTAAGAGATTCTATAAAATGCTTGATATGCATTCCTCCATATTAACAGAATGACCATGTTAATATTCCCGCATATTAACAGAATGGTAAAAGGAATGGCAGTTTATCAGAAAACTAAGAACTTAGTAGCATAGAAAATGTTTTTGGTTATAAGATTTTTGGAAAAAGCATACACATATAGGCTATCAACTGCTATAAAAATATCTTTAATTACAAGCCAGGTTATCTAGAGTAGTTCAAAAACCCATTCTGAATAATGAATAGATTAGTTGTTGGGATCTCATAGGCTAAATGAAGAACATTGATTTTTGACCTGTATCACAATTCTTCCCTTCAATTATATTTATGCACATATGTATTTATATATTCAATGTAAGAGTGAAGTTTTTTTTTTCAAACTGAATTTATCAGATACTTATACTTAGTACATCACTTTTGGTTTTGTCTTTGAGAAATTATAGACTATTCCTTGGTAATTTTTATTGTGAGAAAATCACTACTTAAGATTTGGTAGATGTTTGCTGTGCTTGAAAACTGATAGTTAAAAGCCAGGGCATTGTCAAAATAACTTTTTGTTTCACATTTTCATATATTAAATGGATGATGGAGGTTCTGCTAGTAATATTGATATCTAAATAGAGTCACTACTTTCCATTAATCCAAAGCTATCTGAGAAAGGTTTAAATTTTTGGATAGTTGAAATGAATCTGAATTTAAAAGAGCCATGTTAACAGTCATACCTCAGGGGTGTAAAGCATGGGTTTAAGAACTATAAATGCCTGGGCTGGGAAGACAGCATAATGGCTATGAAAATGACTTTCTTGCCTGCTGCTTTAAGGTCCCAGGTTCAATCTCCAGTACCATCATAAGCCAGAACTGAGCAGTGCTCTGGTACAAAGAAAACTATGCAAGCCTAAGATGAGTCACAGTTCATCATACTGGGTATGATCTTGTGTAATTAAGCTCTTATTTCTCATTCCTGACATGTAAAGATAATACTTTTTATTCTTTGGGACAGAAGCTTAAGCATGATGATAGATTTCAAACACACAAAGCTTAAATCAGAGAAATACTGAACAGTATTAGCAGTTAGTACACATTTTCTTTTCTTTTTCTTTTGATCTGACTTTGAATACATATTGCCCTTGACAGTTACAGAAGAAGCTAATTCCAGACCAACCCCATTCTTGTCCGTTCCTTTGAAATTAGAAGTGAGGGGAAAGTTCCAGGAGAGTAATTTTTAAATTTTTATTATCATTATTTATTGGATAGAGATAGCCAGAAATCGGGGACCAGGTGGTGGTGCAGCGGGTTAACTGCACATGATGTGAAGCGCAAGGACCAGTATAAGGATCCCTGTTCGAGATCCCGATTCCCCACCTGCAGGGGAGTCACTTCACAGGCAGTAAAGCAGATGTGCAGGTGTCCATCCTTCTCTTCCCCTCCTCTGTCTTCCCCTCCTCTCTTGATTTCTCTCTGCCTTATCCAACAACAACAGCAGTAGCAACAACAATAATAATAACAACAACATGGGCAACAAAAAAGGGGGGGAAATGGCCTCCAGGAGCAGTGGATTCCTGCTGAAGGCACCCAGCCCCAGCAATAACCCTGGAGGCAAAAAAAAAAAGGCCAGAAATTGAGAGGAAGGGGGAGATAGAGAGGGAAAGAAACAGAGAGACATCTGCAGCCCTGCTTCACCACTTGTGAAACTTTCCTTCTGCAGGTGGGGACTAGGGCCTAGAACCCAGGTCCTTGCAACCTCAATCAGGTGCCCCACTGCCCCGCCCCCAGAGAATAATTTTTAATATGTTCTTGGTCTCTCACACAAAATCATGAAAATGAAGGAACTTTTTTTTCTTTTCTTTTCTTTTTTTTTTTTTTTAGGACAGTGAGAAATGGAGAGAGGCGGGGAAGACAGAGAGGGGGAGAGACCTACTTCACCACCTTTGAAGTAACTCCCCCTCAGGTGGGGAGCCGGGGGCTTGAATCAGTATCCTTATGCAGGTCCTTGCGCTTCGGGCCACGTGTACTTAACCCGCTGCGTTACCACCGGACTCCCTGAGCTTTTCTTCTTTAACAGGTCTCCCACTTCATTTCAGAGACTTACATTTACAAGGACTATGTGTTACAGTCATAATTCATGCTGTTATATTTGCTTTACTGCTTTGTTGTAGTTTCTGAAATAGTCATAACCTCAATTATTACTTAGATCTTAAAAATTTATAAGGGGAAGTCAAACTCCTTTCTTCAGTAAACATGGGACTTGGAGTAGTCACACTGGATAATAAAAACTTTCAGAACTTAAAAATGATCTCTTTCTAGACTGCTAAGATGACAAAGTTAGTCCAAACTCTTTGGATTGACTAGAAACCTATTCCGTGGAGATATTTTAGATGCTCTCTCACTCACATTTTAATTTACACACATCAATAGCCACATATCTTTAAAATCACATTTGAGTATGACACTATATGATAGTATCACCTCAAATCAAATATATATTTTTTCATTTTTCCATTTTGAAAATTGGAGTGTCATTTGGTCAGTGTGTTATGTTGCTGTGGTACTTTTTTCTTAAAAACTGACTTTAAGTGGTCCGAGAGGTGGTGCAGTGGATAAGGTACTGGACTCTCAAGCATAAGGTCCTGAGTTCAATCCCCGGCAGCAAATGTACCAGAGTGATGTCTGGTTCCTTTTCTCTCTCCTCCTATCTTTCTAATAAATAAATAAAATCAGCCTCTTTGGAGAGCAGTCTGGAGAACTCTCACAAGGCTAGACATGGACCTTCCATATGACCCAGTAATTCCTCTCCTGGGGATATACCCAAAGGACTCCGTAACACCCAACCAAAAAGATATTTGTGCCCCTATGTTCATAGCAGCACAATTCGTAATAGCTAAAACCTGGAAGCAACCCAGGTGCCCAACAACAGATGAGTGGCTGAGAAAGCTGTGGCATATAAACACAATGGAATACTACGCAGCTATTAAGAACAATGAACCCAATTTCTCTGACCCATCTTGGATGGAGCTAGAAGGAATTATGTTAAGTGAGTTAAGTCAGAAAGATAAAGAAGAGTATGGGATGATCTCACTCATGAAGAGAAGCTGAGAAAGAAGAACAGATAGGGAAACTCAAAGCAGAATCTGACTGAATTTGGAGTAGGGCACCAAAGTAAAAACCCTGGGTGGATGGTGAGGGTGGAAGTTCAGCTTCATGGGGGAGGGGGAGAGGGATGGGATGGGACACAGTCTTTTGGTGGTGGAAATGGTGTTTATGTACACTTCTATCAATTTGAATTCATATAAATCACTACTTAATTAATATGAGGGGGAAAATTGATTGGACGTCTTAAACTTTTTAAAGCACAGACTGAGCCTTTTTAATACATTGGCTGAGTCTTTGATATGCTGACCCTCTCAAAAGCCTAGATCAGGGAAAACAGAAGCAACTGGTGGCACAGCTATATACAAATAATGTCAAAGGACATAAATTATGGTGATGTTGGGTACTATACAGCAAACCATAACAAAGTGATTTTTCAAAGTTAACTGAATTACCAAATAATGTGATGAAAACAATAACTATCTATTGTCTTCTTGAACGCTAAGACAGCAGGAACCTCACATTTCCACTGTAGAGCCTATATTTCCTCCAGTCCTGGAACCTTGGGGGGGGGGCGCACTTTCTTTATGCTTCTCTCAATTCATACCAAACAATATTGCATCCGCCGATTCCAACCTAATCAATGCAACGAGTGCCGTATCAGCATGCTTCACCTCAGACTGTGTACAGAGACATCAAGTGTGGATTGCACACCCTCATCACTCAGATGAGACCTTTCCTTTCATAGTATTCTCTAATTCCATTCCAGGAGGTTCACTTCCTAACAAAGTCCCAAAACCTAGATAGATATAGATCAGGTCCCGTGAGATAGAGCATATATTCACACATATCCATAAACTAGGGCAAAATATGTAGCTGAAAGCAAAAGTACACAATAGTCTGCAGTGAGTACCCCCCAGCACCTCATCTGCACCATTCCAGCTTTTAGGTCCATGATTGTTCAACAATTTGTTTGCTTTGTATGTTAACTCTCTTTTCAGCCACCAGGTTCCAGATGCCAGCATAATGCGGACCAGACTTCCCTGGACAGAGGACCTCACCAATGTGTCCTGCCATTGGGGAAGCAATTACAGAAGCCAGACCTTCCACCTTCTGCATTCCACAATGACCTTGGGTCCATATTCCCATAGGCATAAAGAACGGGAAAACTATCAGTGGAGGGGATGGGATACGGAGTTCTGGTGGTGGGAATTGTGTGGAGTTGTATACCCCTTGTCCTATGGTTTTTGTTAATGTCTTTTTAAAAATAAATAAATAAATAAAATATATAAAAAAAACTGACTTTAAACCATTTATATCATTAGTATCTTGCAACTGACAGTCTTGGAACTAAAGTCACATTGCTTTGTGATATTACTAATATCACAAATTCCTGTATTGTGACAATTTAGTGATTGGCAAAGGAAACACATTGAATATACAAGAAGGCCTCTTTAGATAGATGATAGATATATGTATGTAACACATAGAACCATTAGCTTGATATTTTTAACATTGTTTATAAGTTTCCTTTGTTTTTAAATATGATAGAAAATATATATACATATGCAAAAATTCCAAAAAAAATAATAAAAGACCTCCCTCTAACTCCCAGAACCTCCTTATCTCTCAGGGCACATTCTTCCATGGAGGACTTCTGGATGGCTAGCATGGCAACTTATTTATCGCTGCCTGGCTTCAAATTATACTTTTTTTTTTAAAAACAGAGAAATTAAGAGGTAAGGGAGAAGACAGGGAAAGAGAACAAGAGGCCTGCTCAAAAGCTTCCCTCCTGCAGGTGGAAACCAGGGGCTTGAGCCTGGGTCACTGAACATGGTCATATGTCATTCTTTTTTTTACTCTTTATTTAAATATTTATTTATTCCTTTTGTTGCCCTTGTTTTATTGTTGTAGTCAGTATTGATATCGTTGTTGGATAGGACAGAGAGAAGTGGAGAGAGGAGGGGAAGACAGAGAGGGGGAAAGAAAGACACCTGCAGACCTGCTTCACTGCCTGTGAAGCGACTCCCCTGCTGGTGAAGAGCCAGGGGCTCGAAACAGGATCCTTATGCCAGTCCTTGTGCTTTGCGCCACCTGTGCTTAACCCACTATGCTACTGCCCGACTCCCTGTAATAATGTCATTCTATCTGGTACTCCGCTGCTCAGCCCCAGGATCATACATTTATGTGCCATGCTACTATACAACATCTGAGATCAGATATACACAGCACAGAGTTGGGTACACAATAGTTACTCAATATATACTTTTTGGCTCATTTATGTAGAATACAAAACTGTTTCAAAATTAGACACAATTAAAATTTTTAATATTTGGAGAAAAACTTTTTTAATGTCCCCTTTTAAAATATTTATTCCTTTTTGTTGCCCTTGTTTTATTGTTGTAGTTATCATTATTGATGATGTTGTCATTGTTGGATAGAACAGAGAGAAATGGAGGGAGGAGAGGAAGATAGAGAGGGGGAGAGAAAGATAAGACACCTGCAGACTTGCTTCCCCTGCAGGTGGGGAGCCGGGGTTCCAACCGGGATCCTTACGCTGGTCCTTGTGCTTTGTGCCACGTGTGCTTGACCAGCTGCATTACCTTCTGACTTCCTTAATGTCCCCCCTTTTTTTTTACCCTACTAAAACTCCTGTGTTAATTTTGGGACTTTCTCATAAATAAAACCAACCAGTCAATCAAATTCTTATAGTTACTTTACCCTAGAACAATAAAAACATTTTTTTTCTATTTTTCATGCAAACATGAAAGCTACCACACCTAAAGATAGTGTATCACACTTACAAAACATTTGGATAGGAGACAGAAAATCCACTGGAACATTAATAAAACAGTGAAATGTAGTGTTGAAAACTGATGAGACCAAAGCTAATGTTTGAAATAGCTGAAATTATTGACAATTATTATCTTTAGGAATACTGACAACTTTCAGAGACCATGTGGAAATATGACTTGCAAGTATCTTATTAATCTATTAAACTGAAAACCAAATAATAATAAAAAAGGGCACCTATTATGTAGGGGGCCAGATGGCAGCTCACCTGGTTGAGTGCATGTGTTACAGTGTGCAAGGACCTGGGTTCAAGTCCCTGATCCCCACCTGCAGGGAGAAAGCTTCACAAGTGGTGAAGGCAGGGCTGCAAGTGTCTCTCTCTCTCTCTCCCTATCTCCTCCCTCCTCTCAATTTCTGGATGTCTCTATCCAATAAAAAAATAAAGATGATAAAATATGAAAAAAAAACCCTATATGTAACTGGAAAGGGAAAAATAAGTGAAGGAAAAGAGGATGGGGATATGTCTCTAAATATAAAGTCCAACTTAAAAAAAAAAGTCTAGCATTTTGCCTTACTATATTCAGTCTGCTCTTATTTGGAAGTCATGTTTGTACTTTTGCAAGAATCGTGGTTAAGAACAAAAAACAGGAAACTGATAATTCCCTGCCTCCAAATCATATCATACCCACTTTGGGTTAACTGAGTTATAGGTTTAGATAAATAAAATTTTTCAAGAAAATTGTGAGTTATACCAGATGACTTTTGAAAGTAAAAAGGAAAACCATGGTTGTAATCATTAGTAAAGGACAAGGCTTGCTTGAAAGTCATGTCAACTTCCTATTCAGCAAAGGAATTCATCCACAGAAACACAGTCAAAAAGGACTTCATTTAATTAGTGACATTTAGATTTTGCATAGAAAAGGGTTACAAAGTAATGCAAAAAAGACTAGGTACAATACATTTTAAAACAAATATTCAAAAGTATGATTCTGCATAATGTTTAACATTCTCATAATGTTTATTTTTCTCCACACAGCAGAGAAATGAAGTGCATAATACATGCTGTGTCCACCTCTCAAACATAAAAATCCCATGTACTCAATTTCAATGTATTAAGAAACTATTTTGTCATTAAACAAAAACAAAAACAAAGGAAAAACACCATTATGTAGCACTAATCTAGGCATGGACAAAAATAATTTATATACATCCCATTGCATACATTCATCTTGATTTGGGATCAGATGCAATCATGAGCCTGATAAAGAACATTTGAAAATCATGTTTTTTTCTCTCCCCAGTACTCTCCGTCTCACTACCTGCAGAGATGCAATTTCTCACCAAAAGTGAAAAACTAGATGTTACACATTACCTGGATAAAATGAAAAAGATATGTATATAAAAATAGTTCAAATGAAATAAATTAACCCCAAATTTTACAAACTGGAGTATTCTCAAGTTGGCATTAGTCATTTAGCCTTTGAAAGGCACACAACAGGCAGCTATTTTCAGGCACACTCTATCAAAGTATGGTTAATATAAAGAAGCAATGTATTTTGAGTCATGAAAAAGAAGTGCTCGAGGGCTTATGGACAGGGCAGAAATGCACGTTAATCTGAAAACTGATGGAATAATTGCTTATACCAATGCACTGTTCCTTTGCAGCACTTGGTGAATCTGTACAAAGAAAGTAAACCAAGATATACTAGCTCTTTCAACTTGATTATTTTCAGCAATCCCTTTGGTCAATAAATACCCATTAAGTTCCAATATTGTACTTTAGTCTGGCATCACAGCAACATTAAAATGTTTGCAGCCTAATGCAACATTTCTGTCCCTGTCCTTTCTTAACTTAACCTCTATGCTCTTGACCAATATTTACATTCAAAGGAAAACTTTACTAGCTTAGGCACTTAGGAAACATGATTTTTTTTTTACCCCACATGTAGTTTCAAAATAATTCAATCAGAGCATTTTTATCTCCTAATTCCGATATACTGGTGTACTGCTAGACAATACAGTTCATATACTTTCCAGGAAACTTCTAAATGGCACCAATTGTGGAGCTTTCAAAAACTGGGATGTCAGTTAGCAAGTTGCCACGAACAAAACAAAACTGAGTGAGAGAGAAGACCACATTTCTATGCGTGAGGTTCACGTCTGAAATAGCTTTATTGTTCCTTTATGGGTCTGTAGATTTCTGTATGGCTAATTTCACGGTGCAGAGGTTTCCAACCTGACTCTGAAATGAAGGACATTCAGTTACTACTGCTCAAATTCAATGAAAACTTAAAAGGCTCCCACTTCAGTCCCCCAGGGTCGGTAAGGTTTACTGTTAGTTCCATTGCTTGTCTGTTGAGGACTGGATGTGGCTGATACTGACAAGGGAGGGCTGATTGCTGTCGCTGCTGCCACTGCAGCAGCTGCATTTGGAGGGAGCATGGGAAATGCCCCAAAGGACAGAGGAAAGGTATGTGCAGCGGCAGTGGCTGCAGCAGCAGCGGCATGGACAGTGGCTGAGAGGGACAAGAGAGAAGTAGAGAGAGGTGGCACGCAGGGAGCAACACTGCCTGTCGATGGCATTCGCAGGGCAGAATCAGTGTGGGCAAAGGTGGCCGTGAGGAGGGCGGAGCCGTGGGTAGGAGGCACTTCTGATGTGGCAGAGAGGCGACAAGGGGTGGCCTCTGAGGCGTGGAGTCCGTTGGGCTGAAGCAGGGCTGTGGGGAGGTGGTGGAAGGCCGCAGCCCAGTGGTGCGGATGTAGGGGGTGATGGTGGTGGGCCAGAGAGGACGTCATTGCTGCAGCCTCCCGCTGAGAGGCACAAGTGCTGAGATGAGAGACTAGTCGCACCCGAAGGGGATCTGAGGAATCCAGACCTTCCACAGAGCTCAGGTACCTCGCCACCTCAGTTAAGCATTCTCGAAATCCAATGCTCATGAAGTCCATGGCAAGAGCATGTGCGTCAAAGTAACCTAAAAAGGGGATTAAGCAAAATGGGGCCAAGGAGTGAGACTAGAGATAATGCGAGGTGCTAAGAGTAACTATCAACTATCTCACACCAGTCCTTCCAAGGGTTTAAGTAGAGGGATGATCTTTCCTGAACACTATCACCAGCTATTCATGGTTTTAATTTTTCAAAAGTTGAGAAAGAATATTTTGCAACCAAATATTAAAGTGAGAGAGAAAAAAAAAATCTAAGAATAGATGTGCTTTAAATATTTGAAAAGGAAAAAAAAAAAAGAAAGTGTCTCTTCTCTTATATATGGCATACTGAAATTCTGTTGTTTCATAGTAAGGCAAGGGTTACGGTCAGTCTCTGTCACATGAGTTGGACATCTGGAGATTAAAGGGGGTTTATCCGAAATACCTTCACTCTTGGCATTTCACAGCAGAGATGTGAAATTCATCTCAGCAGCTTGGGCAGTGTCTTTAATAATGTGTTACAATCTCTTAATTCACAAATGCTTTCTGACTCAATGTTTTTTTATCAACAGTATGTAAGTATACTGCGATTAACCTTATATAAGCAAAACTTTGTGAAAACAGTGATTTTAAAAAAATCTGGTTACTCATTGGAAAATCTTGTTCTATCAGGTAATAGGAAGTTGCTTTATCGACAGGTTATTGTAACTAATAATTTTCTTAAAGTTCAAGACATTTTTGTCATTCTTTAACTTTCTTTTCCTCAGTTTTCACCCATACAAAAGTGTATATTAAATGTGGCCTTATGATTACTACCATGAAATGACTAGAGCTGAGTTTTAGGTTTTTGAGTTTCCTTTTATTTGAAGATAATACATTAGAAAATAGTAGTGGCTGATTAAAAGTCATACCAATAATTATCTGACATTTCTGGAAATGTCATCACTTTGAATGAGGGACACTTTTTCAAATTAAAAATGCAAATTAAATGTTAATCTTTTGCTTTTGGGGTGTGTATGTGAAATATCACATTCAATTAAGGTTATTTTAAATTAAGACTTTTACAATGTTAGCATAATTTTGCAAATCAAGGCATTACCTGTTTCATTAATCATCTGTTTAAGTTTTATGCTTTCCTGACAGAGTCACCACTTCAGCCACCAACATCTGTTACATCAAGGGTGGGGACATCTTGCCAGAGAAATCATTTGGTCTAGCCCTGCCAAGTTAACTGCAGGTATGACTCAAATTCATTATCTCTGGGAGCATTTTTTTCCTATCAACATAATATGAAGCTTTAGGCCTGCACAAGGACCCCAGTTTGAAAGTCCCAGGCTCTCCACCAGCAGGGTGGGTCACTTCACAAGTGGTGAAGCAGATCTGCAGGTGTCTATGTTTCTCTCTCCCTATCTTTTCCTGCCCTCTCAATTTCTCTCTGTCCTATGCAAAAAAAAAAAAAAAAAAAAGAAAAAGAAAAAAAATGGTCACAGTGCCTGAGCAGTGGATTCATGGTGCAGGCAACTGAGCTTCAGTGGGAACCCTGGAGGCAAAACAAAACAAAACACAAAAAACATTAAGTACTCATTTTTAAGTCATTAATTTTGCTTAGCCAGGGAATGATGGTATAAATAGCAAAATGGCCCTTGGAAGAAAAAAAACAAACTCCTTTAAAAATTTATTTATTGGGAGTCGGGCTGCAGTGCAGCGGGTTAAGCGCAGGTGGCGCAAAGCACAAGGACCGGCATAAGGATCCTGGTTCGAACCCCGGCTCCCCACCTGCAGGGGAGTCACTTCACAGGTGGTGAAGCAGGTCTACAGGTGTCTAGCTTTCTCTCCTCCTCTCTGTCTTCCCCTCCTCTCTCCATTTCTCTCTGTCCTATCCAACAACGACAACAATAATAACTACAACAATAAAACAACAAGGGCAACAAAAGGGAATAAATAAAAAAATATAAATATTAAAAAATTTATTTATTATTGGATAGAGACAGAAGTTGATAAGGGAGGGGGATACAGACAGAGAAAGAGACAGAGACACCTGCAGACCTGATTCACCACTCATGAAGCAGAAAAAAAATCTTTATCCTTGTGATAGATCATGTTAGATACATTTTACTTCAACTAAATTAAAGTACTCTATAAAACAGCAGTCACAACATTAAAGTCCCTAAGGTTATAATTTCTTTCTTTGTGGGTACCAGAGCACTGCTCAGCTCTGGCTTATGGTGTTGCGGAGGATTGAACCTGAGACCTTGAAACCTCAGGCATGAGTGTCTGTTTACATAACCACTATGCTATCTCTCCCACCCCCTGAAGGTTATCATTTCAACACAAATTTGGAATTCCCAAAAATTAATTTGGGGTAAAAACATACACCATTCAACAGTAACAATAATAGCACAAAGCTGACATAATAAGTTATCACGGAATGTGGAAGGTAGTAACAGTGACAGTTATCATCCCTGAAGGTTAGCAGTTAGCAGCAAAGTCCCTGGGATTAGAAGAGAATTCTTCCTATGGAAGAAACATCCACTGAAAGATTTCACATGAGAGTCCTCAGGAATCTCTGTGGGGCTTTGCAGATTTCTGACTTCCATGAGAGAAAGAGGGATAGTCATCAGAGAGAGTTCAAAAATCCTGAGGGATTCAGAAATTTACGTGCCTCGTTACTCGACACTAAATCTCTAGATAACAATGGGATAACAGAATTGAAACCCCACTAGCTCCCAGTAAGTTTCAGCAGTGCCTGAAATAAATAAAATTCGTGGTTTCCCAGCTTTATATTGTTGTATATGGCTGAATACTCTGTTGCAGCTTAAGGGAGATGTGGATTATGTAACCCCTGTCCTATTGCTCGATTCAGAGGGAATGACAATGAGCTGTTGTTGCCTATAAATGTATCCCATACCAAAGATAAAGATACGTGGGTTCTTATCATTTACTCTGTGCTAGCACTGCTTGAGGTCTCTAAATGAATAAACCCACAACAACCTTGTGAGGTGGACACCATCTGTGTCCTCATTTTGTGATCAGAGAGGGCAAGTATTTTACACAGGGTCATAGATTCATTATAAACGGTAGGGGGAGGATTTGTAGTCAGGCAATTCTACTACAGTGCCTATGTCCTTTACCACTTTACTGTGAGTTCTCCACAGAAGTTGGGAGTCTTCAAGGATGTGAGCTACACTGTCAGTCCTCTTTCTTCAAGGCCTATACAGTCTGCTTGATGACCTCTTTTTGACCTGGTACCAGGCGACTTTATGGAGCTTTTTTGGGAAATCGCTGTCCCAAACTATTCTGAGACCAATTTTAGGACTGTTTAGCTAGCTAAGAATAGCAGCCAAGATGGAATTTGGTTTTTATATTGGCATAAGGACTAGATTACTCTTTAGAAGTATAGCTCATACCCAATATGTGAAACCCTAAGAATTTTTAGTTTTGTGCCTAGAAGCATTAAGGGAGGTGGTGCAGTCAGATCATAAGGATTGTAAAAGATGGGATAATGGGAGCCAGGTGGTAGCACAGTGGGTTAAGCACATGTGGGGTGAAGCGCAAGGACGGGTGTAAGGATCCCGGTATAAGGATCCTAGTTTGAGCCCCCTGGCTCCCACCCGCAGGGGAGTCGCTTAACAGGTGGTGAAGCAGGTCTGCAGGTGTCTATCTTTCTCTCCCTCTCTATATCTTCCCCTCCTCTTTTCATTTCTCTCTGTGCTATCCAACAATGACAACATCAACAACAACAACAATAACTACAACAACAAGGACAATAAAAGGGAAAATAAATAAATAAAAAAAAAAAAATAAAAAAAAAAAGATGGGCTATCAGTTGCAGAGTCAGAATCATGGTGGTGGACACAAGTTCCGAGCTCAGAGTCCTCAGAACTCAGCATGGGCCTCAGAGTGTAGCAGAGTCCAGAGAAGCCTCTAGACTTTACCCACAGCAGTCACTTGTGGTGCCTTCTTTGCCCAGTTGTCACCTGTCAATATATCGGATGCTAGCTTTTTACCAAGATGAATACAAGACATCTGCCTCAAGGGTGAAAAAGACTATGAAAAGTCAAAATCCCATCTAAGTGATGTACGAAAGATGAAATCATGAAACTGAATTATTATTACAGCTTTCAGAATTGCAAGTCTATTTTAAGCATGAGTTGGCTCTATTAAGGTATGTCTCTGATCCTGCTAGACAATTCTTCATTAGATTACTATCAAGTCCAGAGGATATTTCTCTATTCCTCTTGGCCTATGACATCTGTTCCTGTTTGCTTTCCCCAGGAATGACTGCTCCTTTAGTATATACCTGCTTTCTCAATATTCTGTTAAATCTCAATCCAAAAACAACCCAAATCGGAAACAATGAAAATAATTATAGCCACTTCCTTTTACAGTTTGTTTTGTTTTTTGACCTGAACACTACTAAGTTCTGGCCTTTGGTTGTGATGGGGACTGGATCTGGTGCCTCTAGGATATATATATATATATATATCCTTTGCACTACTGCTATGCTTTCTCTCCAGCCCAACAGTTACTTCCTTTGGGATAGCTGCATTATACTGAGTCTTGGGTCTGATTTAATGGAGGCTCTGAGGAAAAGCAAGGAAGAAAAAAAAAGATTTCCTCAAACCTTCTGTTTATATTTGTGTGTTTGTTTTGTCTTTCTGTACAGATTCTATCCAGCATGTGCTTCTGAAGTTCCAAACAAACCTCTGACCAGGCTGCTGTGAAAGGAGCTTTACTCCCACAGTATTATGAAAGCAAACACAAGTCCAGGGTCAAGTACTTCTTTTGTTCTAGAAGTTCTTTCCCACAAGTTCAATCCTGCCATTAGTATTGATTTCCAGGGCTTTAATCTAGGACCTCCTATCTCTGCTTATTAAAAGAACTGTTCAACTATAGCTTCCTTACAGTCTGGGGGCGGGGGCGGGTGGGGAGTGGGAAGAAGAATGAAAGAGAAAGGGGGAAAAAAAAAAGTAAAGTAAAGTCATCTACTTACCTTTCCCCCCAGTTGCCTGAAGCATCTTCAAATGATCCACTGTCATTTGCAGTATTTCAGCTTTTTCTAACTTTGCAGAGCCCTTCATAAACAAATATTAAAATCTTATAAATTCTATAGAAACTTATTTGGAACACTTCATGCTACAATTTCAATTTATTTTTATTGGAAGAACTTAAGTTTATGTTTTTTTTTTCAAAGTTTGTATTATTTCTAGCTTTACATGACAACACTAACATGGCATACCAAATGAAATTATTTGCCACTTTAACTTAAAAAACTAAAATGCAAAATCTTATGCACAACATGTATAACATTATCATAAGAACAACTGTCCTCCTAAAATTACTCTAGCAAAACTACTGCAATTGTAGAAATATCAATTTTTGCACATGACCCCTACGTGGGTTAACATCGTATTTTCTGGGGAGAGTAATCTAAATCTTATTATGTAAAGCTAACATCTAGATACAACTGAATCAAACTCTGGAGTATAAGTAGATATAATTTTATCAAGCTATTACTAAAAGCATATTTTTCTAACTCTTTAGGGCTACTCATTGGCAACAGAACCAAAAATAAAAGCGAGAAGCCTTACATGGATTTTTTTCCCAGTAGTTACCAGCAGGTGTCACTGTGAATTCCAAGATCATAAATGAAGCATAATTTACTACTTAATGAGGAAAGATAGGTAAGATAGATAGGTACCTATAGCTGAACCTTTTTAAATAATTCTTAATAAAATAATTTTGGGACTATATTTTTATGTTCCCCCTTTTAAAGCTAGGCAATTTGTGGAAACCAACTGAAATGCAATGGGTCACTTCCAACTATCTCAGTGAGTTATTTCCTGGAAGATCTAAATAATTGTATCATTTTTTTTTTTTTAAAGAATACTGCAGTTTACTTCAGGTCTCTACAATTTAGCTGTTTTGTGAAAATCATCAGTACCTATTATCAGGTAAGCTTGCCACAGTTACTTGTTTGAAAAGAATTCTCCTGTAATCATACTGTGTCAGGGCCAGCTCACTAGGGTTCTAGCCAAGCCCTAAAAAGGAGAAAGCTTGTGTATATGGTAACTAGCTATCAGACAACTGAAGCTTGCTCTTTAAGGTCTGTTTTTTAGTAAATATTAAAACAAATAAATCCAATGAAACTAAATAAAAACTGGGAGTTGGGCAGTAGCGCAGTGGGTTAAGCGCATGTGGCACAAAGTGCTAGGACTGGTGTAAGGATCCCAGTTTGAGCCCCCAGCTCCCCAGCTGCAGGGGAGTCGCTTCACAAGCGGTTAAGTAGGTCTGCAGGTATCTTTCTCTCTCTGCCTCTGTCTTCCTCTCCTCTCTCCATTTCTCTCTGTCCTATCCAATAATGTCGACATCAATAACAACAATAATAACTACAACAAGGGCACCAAAAGGGAATAAATAAATATTAAAAAAAAACTAAACAAAAACTTAACAAACTGACTAACTCCTCCTAACTGTAGCCATTTTAGTAACATAAAAGGTATCACTGTTTATGGACATTTTCATTTTATACTTGTTATCATTACAAATGCTACTAATAGAAATATAATTTCCAATTTTTTTATTTATCCAAAACAATTACAGCATATAGAAGGAGTATCTTTTCATTTTAAAAATATATAATCAATAGCATATTACATCTTATATTTCTATCAATACTCAGTTTTCCCTGTGAAGATGTATAATAGTTTCAGTGAAAGTAACTAATAGATAAAACCAGAGTCTGGACAGTTTCCAAGTGTTGGACTTGTTTTAAAATGTCACCCATGAAGTAAATAACAAAAGGGAACAAACAATTGCTGCCTTGTACCTATCTGAATTAAACTGAAAAGTATTTTCAATAAGGAGGTGGGAGGTGGGCAGAGAGACAACACCATAGTCATGTAGAAAGATTTTCATGCCTGGGGCTCCAAGGTTACAAATTCAATTCCTGGGAACCATCTTAAGTCACAAAAGCAGAGTCCTAGCAAAATAAATAAGTACATATGATATCATGTTTTTGACAGATTCTTTTAGAAATCTGTGCCATTGGTTATTTCAGCAAGAGAAAGAGGACTTTTCTAAAATGACAAAGGAAAACTGAAACATGTTGCTTCAGACTTTATAAGTGTGCGAACTCTTTGTTTTTGTACAGAAATACTTGAGTTCTGAAATGGGACATTTATGGGCACTTTGATTTTTACCAAACTTCCAAAAAAGATATCATCAGCAGAGCACCATTCTATTAATTCTCTATAATCATTCTATTAGCACAGGGATTAAAAATGAAAGCAATAGCTTGGCAAAAAAGTTTTATAAAGAGTTTTTACTTAAGTAATGGCATTGCGGTTGTTACTGCCTGCATCTTGGTTATTATTATTATTTTTTTTAATGAAATGGTTTACTTTTTAAAGACAATTTGAGACAACAATGAAATTTCACACATGATACATATTTTTGAAAACTCTATCATGGTTTTAAATAAAACCACTAGTGGCATTTATAGAAAGAACAGAGAAAGTATGAACATGGTTATCCTTAAGGGGAAAATAAGTTAAGACTAGAAATGTTTTTCAACGTAAAGATGGATTATGTTTTTAATAGTTCCACAACAAAGCATTTTATTGAAATTGATGCTCTGTGCCAAATGAGGGCACAGACACCATTATTTTAATGAGCTTTAACAAGAACCCACATTCCCTAAAAGAACCAGATTTTAAAAGCTTTTTGGTGGGGTGGTCAGGAGTGGGGGTAGCTTACTTGTTTTTCAAAAGCAGTTGGCACCAGTCTTCGTAACTCAGATAAACTGTTATTTATCCGATCTCTACGCCTTTTCTCTATAATCTATCCCAAAGAGAGCAAAAGAACAAAAATAAAAGTTTATGAACATAAATAATAGTTACTCATAATTGAAAAAACACAACTGTTACTCATTAGGCTGAATTGCAGAAAGTTAAAGGAATTAAATAACATACCCCTCTCCTTTTCTTTCTTGCCATAATCTGAGATGTTGTTGATGGAGAATTTGATCTAATCACAGAGCTAGTGCTTTGCCTATGAAATCAGAAAAGGCAGTCAGGTGCTGCATTAACATAACAATGACTTATTCTGAGTACTTGATGGCATTCCACTAAATGTTCAGAATGATCACAGTTCAGGTTTGTGTTACTTTATTCTTAATTCTTGCTTTACTTTTAACAAACTTTTTTGTCAGCCCCTGAAACTCTCTTTGTGCTGGAATTATGCTTTTAAAAAAATGTTTAGTGAGTAATTCAGGTGTCAAATTCATTAAAAGTGCCCCATAACTTTTATTAAGTCACCAAAATAATTAAGGGCAGTTAGAGAAGCTAGATTTTAGTATTTGATAGTTCCACTAGTAAATGATTCTTAAAAGTCAAAAAGCCATGAAACTAGTGTGTGTGTATATATATATATATCTCATCACATATCACATATCACTCATCCCTATATTCAATCTTTAAAAGTTATCTAGTCAAGAAAATACGACCAATTTAAAGTTTTGTTTTATTACTAGTCTTCCAAAATGGACATCCTAATTAAATATGCCATTGATAAGAAAATAAACTTAAATGAACTACTGAGGAGGTGTTTTATTTTGAAAATGAAACTAGGGGAACAGCTCTCAGCCTTCAGTCTTAAGTTTAAACGTCTAGGACCTGCAAACCATCTTGAGTTTTTTGTTTTTCTTCTTCAGTGAAAGATACTTCATTTTGAAATTCCAATAAAAAATTTGCAATATGATCTTTATGGTGCTTTGTGGTTTGTATCAGTTTCTCTTCATACTCCATGGATGCTACGTTCTTAATGTTCTCAGATTCCCTACATTTCCATATTTCATTTTAGAAGTGCTGCACACAAGATTCTTATTACTTCACCTTCTCACGTCTGCATCTTATTTCCAAATTAACTGTCCCTTCACTCCCATGTTTCCTCGACTGGTTTCATCATTCATATATCCTTTTCTTTCTCGTTTTAAAACATGACATAACATTTTATTGATCAGAAGGCACTCTACAAACAAAAATTTACGTAAACATCTTTGCTTTTTTTTTTTTTTTTCTCAATCTCAGGCTTTGGTTGGTAAACAGCAATATTAAAAAGAAAGAAAACCAGCTTTCTAAAGGTAGGAAGAATTGTGCTCTTTGAGTGACAGCTGCATATAAATAATTAAGGTGCTTCTGGGGATGCCAATTAGAAGCAATTATCATTTGACCCGACTGGGCATTCAAATGCTTTGATAATCTCCCTCTGTCACTGCAAAGTGGGGTCTGGCTTCTGTGATCACGACTCCGATCTCTTCCAGACTTAAGAACAAACAGCCAAAGAGATGATGCTTCAATGGGATCCTTAACATCTGCCCCTCACTCCGGTCAACCGCCAGGTCACAAACATGGTCAACCTGGAAAGTTCAGTTTCAACTTGACAGCAATTGCTTTAATTTCTCCATAAAGTCAGCCATGTTTTCGGTCGCTTCGGAAAAAAATAAAATAAAATAACCCATTTTGTTGCTTTTCTTTGCTCCGGGCCCATGTTTCAAAGTGCTTTCAAATAGGTTGCAGTGGTAGGTGCCCGCAACCCAGCACCCTGCGCTGACAGCCCAGCCGGGACCCTCCTTCGCCAACTTCTGCAAGGTCTTTGGGTGGCATTTCGAGTGCTCTCGTCCCCCACCTTCCCCCCAGGGTAAAAAGACCTCTCTTGCCCCCACACGGCTCCCGATCTGCGAGCGCCCATTACTCAAAAGTTTCTCGGGCGAAACTCTCCCGGGTGGGTCCCTGAGGCCCCAGTGGAGAGGAGCATGAGGATTTATTCCCAGGGACCCGCTGGCGCACCGAGCTCCGCGATACCCAGGGCTGCGCACAACTCCCGCCCACATCGCTCTCACCCCGAGTAATTGTTCTCGCTCCCCACGTCGATGGTCTCGTCCATATCGCTCTCGGAAGTCGTCTCCTCGCAGGGGCGCTTCATCGTGGAGATGACGGCACGGGACGCAACCTGGCCGGAGCCAGGAACGTCGAGTCGTGCGCGGTGCCCTCTCCGCCTCCCTCCCTGCGGCCGGGTGAAGGCGCCGCTCCGCCCGCAGAGCTGTGTGCTCCTCGCGGCTCTTTCCCACGCCGCAGCCCAGCCTCGCCGCCAGAGCCGGCGCCGGCCACGCCCCCGTCCGGGCGGGGCTCACCTCCCGCCCGCCGCTGACCCGCCCCCGCCGCTCCGCCAGCCCCGCCCGCTCGCGACTCAGCGTGGCTCACGATTGGTGGAGGCTAAAGGGGCGGGACTGAGCTCGCCAATGCCCGTCGCGGCGAGGCTCCGGCTAAAGCGTGGGAACGCGGCCGCGCACCTGGGGCCGCAGAGCGGCGCGCCGGCGGGGAGCGAGACCCAGAAGGGCGAGTGCTTGCGCGCGCTTGCTGACATCGGCCGGGGACGCTCGCGGGCGCGCGCAGGGATGGCGAGGGCGGGCCGGAGAGGGGCGGGCTCTGGCCCTAGAATTAGGATCCTCCTCTGCACCTCGCCTTCTGCGGGTGAGGTCTCAGGCCTGTGTTTAAGGAATAACCCGGCGCGTGGCTGAGTGCGAGCGAGCTTGTGTGACGTCGCGAGGCGCCGGGGCTTAACCGAACCGCCCCGCTAGGCTGTCCCTTGTCTAGACCATAACTGCGGACTGGTTGAACCTGGCGGTCACATTTGCCCTTTGCTTTGCTTTGCTCTTTTCCGTTCCTCCCTTCTCCTGCCCCTCCTCCTCCCCCCTCCTTCTGCCCCCTCCTCCTCGCCCTCCTCCTCCCCCTTCTCGCCTCCCGTTCTCCTCTCCTCCTCTTCCCCTTCCCCCTCTTCCCCCTCTTCCTCTTCCTCCTCCTCCCCCCTCCTCCTCCTTCTCCTTCTCCTTCCTTATTCGTAAATTACTTTTCTCCCTGGCATCTCCCGAACTTACTTTAGCTGCCCGTGGGCTGTGGACAAATAAAGGCGGGATTTTCCCCGACCAGGTATTTAATCACCGGCGGCCGCACGGTATGAGAGGTCGTCCACCATACGATTGTCATTTGACGCTCAATTCGTGGTTATCAGTTGACCACAGGGACTGAGGATAGTGGGTCCAGATGAGTAAGAGACAGTGTGCTGGAATTATGTCTACTCTGGTAGTAGTAGGCAGTACTGGAGTACTGGTGCAGTATTTTAGGACACATGTGATATATATATTTTTTCAGGTTGGTACTCAGCAATTCTTAATAGCTCCTTCCAAAGTATGATGACTAGTTTAATTCTCTGGACAACAACAACTCTAGATGTGCTTTCAATCTGCCCTTTCATGCTTTTCGGTTTTTTTGAACTGGCTTTGCACAAGTGTGTTTGCATGGACAAGCCCTGAGCAGTCTTGGGAGGGTGGGCAGCCTGGGAACAGAAGTACCAGAAAGCGGGTGAGATACTGGTGGTGGGGATTGAGCCTGAGTCCATCATTTTGCTTCTGAAATCACCATGCTTAATGGAGAAAGGCTTCTGAGAAAGGAGAGTCTAGAACCCACCGCCAGGGACAGATTTACATTTGAGGAGGAGGGGTCTGTCTAGGGTGCCCCTCTCCCCCTTAAGCAGGACAAGTGAAGAAGTGAAGATACTCTGCTTGGTGGAAAGACCTGGCTCTGGCGGGGTTTGGGAAGAAGAGCGAAAAGGACCTGCGTGCAACCAGTGTGTAAGGCTCTTGTTAAAACACAAATCCCTCGTCTCCGTCTCTTTTGTGAGGTTCTCACCGCGGTGCTTCCAATAAGAACGGAAACCTGAAACTTTTCTATCTTTACTTCTGAAACTTTACCTCCAGCACAGCAGAGTCGGGCGGGGCCTTGGTGGGGCTGAACCAGGTCAGCTAGGCAGGGCTGAGCGCCAGGGGCGAGATGACCCACCATCCCCCCTCGTCGCACCACCTCCCTCGTCCCATAATCTGCTTTTGGGTTGGGTTGGCTTCCCAGCTGCGGGATTTGCCTGTGCTTGGAGCTCCCGGACACCACCCTCCTCCTGCGTTGTAAGCACGACCTACTACAAGCTAGTCGCCTGTCCCAAGTCCTGGGCAGATGTGACAGTTCGTACAGGCCACAGATGAAGCCAAACCCACTAAAGCCAACCTGGCAAGAACTCGACATTCATAATTTTCAGCGTAGGCTGAAGTTTTCTGAAAGTGAGTGTCCGCAGGTGTAGTTAACATTTCCCATGCGAACAAATCAGTAGGCACTTCCAAAACGCCCGAGGTAAAAATCAGTTTGTCACTAGGGGGAATAAAAAGGTCCTTTCTCACCACACTAACACATTCAACTTAAGTAATTGCGGAAAACTGCAAAAAGGGACATGGTTTGCTTGAATAAAGCTGAAACTTGTTAAGAGATTTTCTACTTTTTTCTTTAGAGACAAACACTGTTATAAAGAAAGGAACTTTTTGAAAAGTACTCGATTTTAAAATTGGTTACGGTATTTTAAAACAAAGCCATAGTTTATAAACTTTTAGAACAGTGTTTGGCACATGGCAGTTTCTCTATGTAAAGGTGAAATAGACAGGATCTTTGAGCAAAATAATTCAGCGTTTTAAACACTATGAGAAGAATAATATATACACTTATCTGCAAAATACTTAACCGCAATTAGGCAGCATGACCTATTTCAATTAGATCCCCTCCCCCCCAGTATTACATTTGCAGCTTAGGCGCCTCTGCCTCTCACTGAAAGTTCTTGGGTCAGATGGAGAACCCGAGGAAACTCGTTAAGACATCCAAGCTTTCTTGAAACCCATCCTGAATTAGGGGGAGGGGAGGAGTGTAGGGATGGCGTAAGTGGAAAGAAAGAAAACGAGAGAATGAGAGAACCGCAGGATTTCAAGCCTCAGCGCCCCTTGGCAACATCCTTTTCAGCGAAAGTTGGTAGAAGGTTTACTAAGAACTCAGGCAGAAGAAAAGCTGTCCGTGCGCACAGCAAACCGCAGTCCTTTCTTTTTTTTCAGAGATTTGTACAATGAGATAATTAGACCGAAAGATACAAGGGACAGTCCTAGAAAAGAAATGTCATTAGGAAAGAAAGCCCAGGACAACAGAGCTGAGAGCAATGAAGAAGGGAAGACCCAATTGTCTTCCTGAAATTTATCATCTTTCCCTTGTTTTTGTGCTTAAGGGATTTAACTCAGTTTCAGGAGAATGAGTGAGATATAGAATTCTGAGATCTGGAAACACCAGTCTTGATCCTTTCCCCCACATGCACATTTTCTGTGTAAAGTTACAGCATCTTCATCTGTATTTGTAATTTTGGTTGTCTTGACCCACTGATCTCTTGTTCCACAAAATTTAAGTATTGTGTAAATTAAATGAATTGCTTACTTTCCTGTAACTAAAATAATCTCTTTGCAGCATATTTTTGACCAAAAGTGTTATTTATTTATGTCTTTATTTATTTGGTCTGCTTATTTCTTCATCAGCATGCTTCTGGTAGTTTATGGTCAGTTTGCTAGACTTTATTTGTTGCGTCTCTTAATGCTTAGAGAGGCTGCTTGCAATTATTTAAAAATCGCTGGCCATTCCAGGGCTTGGGTTCTAAAAGATTATAAAGACATATAACTTTTAAAAAATGTTTTCATTTAGTTTCTCTGTGTAATACAGGTGATTTTTAAAATTTCTTTATTGGGGAATTAATGTTTTACATTCAATAGTAAATACAATAGTTTGTACATGTATAACATTTCTCAGTTTTCCATATATCAATACAACCCCCACTAGGTCCTCTGTCATCCTTCTTGGAGTAATACAGGTTATTCAGTCATATAAAGACCAGTTTGCTAGTCGGAGAAGCCTAAGTATTCATAATTCACATTCAGAAGTCCCATTGCCTTGTCCTGCATGATGTACTATAAATATGCACACAGCTATCTTGCAAAAGACCAGCAGGTTACTGAGAGTCTATTGGAAATAGTTGAAGCAGGTGACAAGCATGTGTATCTCTGGGCAGACTTGCTGAACTGCCTTTGCTGGCCAAGAAGCTGTTGTGAGCCGGCAGCTCTTTGAAGTGTATGGGTATGTACCACCATTGAGAGTGGAGGCCAAGGGCAGAATTCTTGTAAATTTCAATACCTTCCTCAACATTAGACATGCAGCAGGCAAACTAGCTGGGATCACTATGGGACAGATCTTTGCAAGGCAGTAAAGTAAAGCAAAAGTTGAGAGCAAGGGCAAATTTAGGCCCATCAGCCAGGAGGATTTCACCTGTAAACGAGAATTACTTTACTCGTAAACACTTGTTCTTGCCTGGCCGGCCACACAAAATGCATAGTATTTCTTGGCTTGCCACAATAGGGGCTACTTGTTAAATCCGAGAATCTCTATGGTAGGAAATCTATGATTCAGAACCCATTTTCTTGCAAGTAGAATGTTTCAGTTGATTTCTGTTATCAATGGGTATTTTATTTCAATATATTTAATAAGCAGTAGGTATTATTAGTGCTTAGTACATATCCAAGAATGAAGGCTGGCTTTATTTCAGCTCCCTTAAGAAGAGAAGGGGTTGTATAATTATGCAATGGGTTTTCTATACTCCCATCAGCAAGAGCTAACAGGTGAAAGTTCAGTTCACGCTGGCAGACTTCAGCTAGGACATTCAAAACATGTCTATTTAAGTTAAGAGAGATTTGATCAACAAATTATCTCCCTTAAGAAAAATTCACAGGGGCCAGGTGGTGGTACACCTGGTTAAACACAGACATTACAGTGGACAAGGACCCGGGTTCAAGCCCTTCCTCTTCACCTGCAGAGGGAAAGCTGCTTGAGTGATGAAGCCGAGCTGCAGGTGTCTGTCTCTTTCTCTCTCTATCCCCCCTTCCCTTTCAATTTCTCTGTCTCTATCCAACAATAAATAAATACATAAGATTTTTAAAAAGAAAAGTTAAGAAAAAAATTTAGAAAAATTGACTTAATTTTTTTTTAAAAAGAATCTTTTAATTGCTTCTTCTCTAGAATAATGGCATATACTAGGTGCAAAATAATGTCAACTGAATTTCTTAATAAAATACTGAATCTTTCCATAGAGGATTTAGATAAATTGGAACAGTAAAATCAAAATTTAGAACTATAAGATAAGAAACCATGAACAAATGAAAAAATATATTTGAAGCATTAACTGTGTATGGGCCTTCTGTTCAGTCTTGAGTTTCCTGGCAGCCAAGTCAGAAAGTGAAAAAAGGGAATTTGGCAATTTTTATAATCAGAATAAAGGAATACCAATACATTTTTTAAAATCTAGTCACTGGACTATAAAAAAAAACTCCACCATTACCTTGATCACAGGCTTTTGATTTTTAATCTTACTTAAAATTTATATTTTCTTCTTTTTGGAGAGTCTTCTGCTACTACTATTTTAATTAAAATTATTTATTTATTTATGAGAAAGATAGGAGAGAAAGAACCAGATATCACTCTGGTACATGTGCTGCTGGGGATTGAACTTGGGACCTCATGCTTGAGAGTCCAATTCTTTATCCATTGCGCCACCTCCCAAAACAATCTATTTTTTTTAACTATAGATGTGATAACAATATTTGCTTTATATTATCTAGTGTGGTTATATGTTAATCATATTTCAGTATTTGTTCAATTTTAGAAATTTTAAAATCAAATTTTCTTTACCTAAACTTATCTCCCTAGAATCCATACAACATAAACAGCAATGTTCATATGATGCATAAGTACAAACAATAGTTTAATTCCTAGTAACTGAGCAAACCATCTTCTTTTTTAAAAAATATTTATTTGTTAGAAAGTGAACCACCTGAGATGAAATTAGAGTGTACTATAAAAGGAAAGGTCTCACCCAAGTAATGAAGCTGAAGGGTTGTCATTCCACACGTGAAGTCTCTGGACACAGTCTGAGCTGAAGCATGTTGAGGTGGCAATCGTTGTGTTGGTTAGGTTGTGATCGGCGGATGCAATATTATTTGGTATGGATTGGGAGAGGCATACGGGAAAGTGGGCCCTATCCAAGGGTTCCAGGACTGGGGCAAGTAGGGGCTCTATAGTGGAGATGTGAGGTTCCTGCTGTCTTAGGGTTCAAAAAGACAATCAATAGTTAATGTTATCATCACATTATTTGGTAATTGGGTTAACTTTGAAAAGTCCTTTTGTTAGGGTTTGCTGTACAGTACCCAGTATCTTATATATAGTTGTGCTATTGGATGCTTCTAATCTACTTGGTCTAGGCTTTTGAGAGAGTCCGCATATCAAATACACAGCCTGTATATTAAAAAGATTCAGTTTGTGTTTTGAAAAACTTTGAGACATACAATTGATTTTCCCCCTCTCATATTAATCAACTAGTGATTTATATGTCTAAATTTTGCTAGGAGTGTACATAAACACCATTCCCACCACCAAAAGACTGTGACCCATCCCTCCCACCCACTCCCACCCCCCACTGTCCCAGGAAGCTGCATGTCTACCCCTCACCACAGGGTTTTTACTTTGGTGCCCTACTTACAATTTGGTCAGGTCCTGCTTTTAGTTTCCCTTTCAGATCTTCTTAGTTAACTTCTGTTGATGAGTGGGATCATCCCATACTCACCTTTACCTTTCTGACTTAGCTCACTTAACATAATTCCTTCTATCTCTGTCCAAGATCAACTTCCATGGATGAACTTCCATCCTATATTCCATGGATCAACTTCCATCCTATATTCATCCTACTCTTTCTGGCTTATCTCACTTAGCATGATTCCTTCAAGCTCCATCCAAGATGAGGTGAATAAAGTGACTTCATAAGGCAGGGATAGATAGCATAATAGTTACACAGAGCAACTCACATGTCTGAGGCTCCAGAGTCCCAGGTTCAATCCCCCATACCACCATAAACCAGAGATGAGCAGTGCTCTGGTCCTTGATCCATTTGGAGTTTACTTATGTGTGTGGTGAAGTGTAGTGGTTCAGTTTCATTCTTTTTTAAAAAATTTATTTTTTATTTAAGAAAGGATAAATTAACAGAACCATAGGGTAGGAGGGGTACAATTCCCACCACCCAATCTCCATATCCCATCCCCTCCCCTGATAGCTTTCCCATTCTCTATCCCTCTGGGAGCATGGACCCAGGGTCATTGTGGGTTGCCGAAGGTGGAAGGTCTGGCTTCTGTAATTGCTTCCTGCTGAACATGCACATTGATTGGTCAGTCCATACTTCCAGTCTGCCTCTCTCTTTCCCTAGTAGGGTGGGTCTCTGGGGAAGCGGCGCTCCAGGGCACATTGGTGGGGTCTTCAGTCCAGGGAAGCCTGGCCGGCATCTTGATGGCATCTGGAACCTGGTGGCTGAAAAGAGAGTTAACATACAAAGCCAAACAAATTGTTGAGCAATCATGGACCCAAAGCTTGGAATAGTGGAGAGGAAGTAATAGGGGGTACTCACTGCAAACTCTAGTGTACTTCTGCTTTCAGGTATATATTTTGCACTAGTTTATGGATAAGTGTGAACATATGCTCTCTCTCACAGAACTTGGTCTATATCTAGGTTTTGGGACTTTGTTAGAAAGTGAACCACCTGGGATGGAATCAGAGAATACTATGAAAGGAAAGGTCTCACCCGAGTAATGAAGCTGAAGGGTTGTCATTCCACACGTGAAGTCTCTGGACACAGTCTGAGGTGAAGCATGTTGAGGTGGCAATCGTTGTGTTGATTAGGTTGCGATTGGCAGATGCAATATTATTTGATATAGATTGGGAGAGGCATGTGGGCCTCTATTGGGAAAGTGGGCCCTATCCTAAGGTTCCAGGATTGGGGGAAATACAGGCTCTATAGTGGAGATGTGAGGTTCCTTGTCTTAGGGTTCAAAAAGATAATGGATAGTTAATGTTATCATCACATTATTTGGTAATTTGGTTAACTTTGAAAAGTCCTTTTGTTAGAGTTTGCTATATAGTACCCAGTATCTTGTATGTAGCTGTGCCATTGGTTGCTTCTGATCTACTTGTTCTAGGCTTTTGAGAGAGTCCGCATATCAAATACACAGCCTATATATTAAAAAGACTCAGTCTGTGTTTTAAAAACTTTGAGACATACAATTAATTTCCCCCCTCTTATATTAATTAACTATTGATTTATATGACTACACTTTACTAGGAGTGTAAATAAACACCATTCCCACCACCAAAAGACTATGTCCCATCCCACTCACCCACCCCCACCCCCCACCGGCCCAGGAAGCTGCATGTCTACCCCTCACCACAGGGTGTTCACTTTGGTGCCCTATCAGTTTCATTCTTATGCATGGTTCAATCCAATTTTCCTGGCACTCTTTGTTGAAGAGATTCTCTTTTCTCCATTAAATATTTTGGACCCTCATGTCAAAAATTAGATATTCATAGGTGTGTGTGTGTGGGGGGGGTGGGGTTGGACCCTTTGTTCTATCCCTACCAAGACGATAGTAGTCAGGACTTGGAATTCAATATATGCATACTTTTAAATTAATAATTTTTTATGGCCTGATAGATATAATGATATAATGATAAAACATTATAAATGTTTTAATGACCCTTGGCAGAAAAATGATCCCCACCCTTGGACAGAAGATAAGAAGCAGAGAGAGAGCTAGAAAGAGACTGAGTAGGGGAGACATCAAAGCACGCTCTGTCACTTGTGAAGCTTCCCTCCCATAGCATTCCCATGTGGTGGCCAGGCCAGGGCTTGAACTGTGGTCCTCATATGTGGTAGTATATATGCGTGAGCTGCTTGCCTGTGGACCTCCTGGGTCCTCCTCCTTTATTGTTTTTCTTTTTCTTTCTTTTATTTTTGCAGAGCAGTGCTCTAACTTATGGTGGTGTGAGGGTTTGCACTTGGGACTTTGGAGCTCAGGCACAAGCGTCTCTTTGCATAACCATTATGCTATCTACACACATTCTCAGTTTAGTTTAGATACCGAAAATAATCTATTTTCTCTGCTCTATAGTCCATTTTTGAAATCAATTTATTTATTCAATGAAGCTATTGTAAACACTTAGAAAAATAGACTTTCGTACTTGGAATCTTTTGGTGCAGTAGAGAAGTGGAGATAAGATTATATGAAAGGGTATGAGAACAGTGTTGGTGTGTAAGTGGAACATTTGAGAACATATGTTTTCTTTGTATGAATTTATGAAATACTGATGACTATTATGTGTACTTGTGTTCCTAGAATCTTATCAATAGTTGAGATAACAAAGGATTCCAGAAAACTTAAAACCTTTATCCATAAATTTGATTATTTTGCAGTGTGCATTGGGAAAAGATTGCTTTTCCTTTAATATTAACAGTGCACTTTTCTTATTAAAAATAGAGATTGCTTTATTTATTTAAAGGACCTACTTTATTTATTTTATAGAAGAGAGTGAAGTCAGAATGCCACTCTGGCATATGTGTTGCCAGGGATTAAATTCAGGACCTTGTGCTTGCAAATTGAGTGCTCTACCAACTGTGTTACCTCCTGAGCCACTATTTATTCTATTTTAAAATTAAATATGTATTTAAGCTACACACACACACGCAGTTTGACAGTGAGTATATTGAGAACACCACAATCACAGTGGGGACTAAATAAACTTTGGAATCTCTAGAAATGAAAACAGAAATAGACAGAGGTAATAAAACTACTATGTGTGTACTTGAAAGCGATAAGATTGTCTCCATTATCATACCCTCTCTTCATTGACCCATTCTGGCTCAGATTGCTAAGGTCTTGACCATTTAATTTAGATGAAAACTCCCTGTTTAGCAATGTAGATGATAGAAACAATTCCCTGATCTCAGGAAGTAGCAGAGGAAATAATATAGGTGTCCAAATACAAATAACTTTTTCACAAGATGGGACACATCCAAGGCCAAAGTAAAAGTATAACTGCATGCTACAGGTACAAAGAGAAAGAAAATTTATTGTTAGATTTCAATAGTGGTAGTTCTTTTTTCTTCTTTTTTCCTTTTTGTATAGTTATATTTAGAGCAATCCTTTTGAAAGTATGGAGAATGACCCAGTAATTATTTATCTTCAAGTTTCACTTATACAATAAATATGCTATTTTTACTTCAGTATTATGTTTTTTTGGGGGGGTGTTTTTACATTGCTGTTAAATGTGATAAGAAGAAATGATGTGTCTAAATGCTTATCTATTATTGGCTTTGTCGCAGTCATGAGAGTAATGGGGAAAAAGAATTTTTTAAAAAAATATTTATTTATGTATTCCCTTTTGTTGCCCTTGTTGTTTTATTGTTGTAGTTATTATTGATATAGTTCTTGTTGGATAGGACAGAGAGAAATGGAGAGAGGAAAGGAAGACAGGGGGGGGGGGAGAAAGATAGACACCGGCAGACTAGCTTCACTGCTTGTGAAGCGACTCTACTGAAGGTGTCCATGGCCTGAATTCACCTATTAAAAGGCACAGAGTAGAAAGATGGATCAGAGAAAACACAACCCAACAATGTGCTGTCTACAAGAAACCCACCTAACTCAACAAGACAATCACAGATTCAAAGTGAAAGTTTGGAAAACTATCATACAAGCCAATGGCCCACAAAAAAGGGCAGGAACAGCTATTCTCATATCTGGCACAATAGACTTTAAAATAAATAAAATTTAAAAAGATAAGGATGGACATTACTTAATGCTCAGAGGATCAGTCAATCAAGAGCACTTAACAATTATTAACATCTATGCAACCAATGAGAAGCCATCTAAATACACCAAACATCTACTGAAAGAGCTATAACAATATATTAACAGCAACACAGCCATAGTAGGGGACTTCAACACCCCACTCTCTCAACTTGACAGATCATCGAGGCAGAAAAGTCAATAAAGAAGTGAGGGAGCTAAGTGAGGAGATAGATAAACTAGAACTATTGGACATTTTCAGCGTCATTCATGCCAAGAAACTGGAATACACATTTTACTCAGGTCCACATGGGTCATTCGCAAGGATAGATCATATGTTAGGCCACAAAGACAGCATCAGCAAATTTGAGAGCAGTGAAATCATCCCAAGCATCTTTTCAGACCACAGTGGAATTAAACTAACACTTAACAATCAACAAAAGATTAGTAATAGTCCCCAAATGTGGAAGCTCAACAGTACACTACTTAACAACTACTGGGTCATAGAGGAAATAAAGGAAGAAATCTGAATGTTTTGAGAATTCAATGAAAATGAAGACACAAGCTATCAAAATATTTGGGACACAGCTAAGGCAGTACTGAGAAGGAAGTTCATAGTCATACAAGCACACATTAGGAAACAAGAAAAAGCACAAACATTCTGATTGCACATCTTAAAAACCTAGAAGAAGAAGAAGAACAAAGGAACCCTAAAGCAACCAGAAGGACAGAAATAACTAAAGTTAGGGCAGAAATCAATAACATTGAAAAGTAAGACCATACAAAAGATCAACAAAAGTAAATGTTGGTTCTTTGAAAGAGTGAACAAAATCGACAAACCTTTAGCCAGACTCACAAAACAAAAAGGGAAGAAGACCCAAATAAATCAGATTGTAAATGAAAGAGGAGATATCACAACAGACACCGCAGAAATTCAACATATCATGTGAGGCTTCTATGAACAACTATATACCACCAAGCTAGAGAGCCTGGAAGAAATGGACAAGTTCCCAGATACCTACAAACTCCCAAATTTAAATAAAGAGAAACTAAATAATATGAACAGACCCAGCACAGCTAATGAAATTGAAAAAAAAGTCAAAAACCTTCCCAAGAATAAAAGTCCTGGACTAGATGATTTTACAAATGAATTCTACAAAACCTTCAAAGAAGAACTAATACCTGTACCTTCAAAAGTCTTCCAGAAGATTGAAGACACTGGACTATTCCCTTCCAGTTTCTATGAAGCCAACATCACTCTGAAACCAAAAGCAGACAGGCATACACCCAAAAACGAAAACTACAGGCCAATATCTCTGATGAACATAGATGCTAAAATATTGAACAAAATTCTAGCCAACCGGATACAGCAGTCTATTAAAAAGATTGTTCATCATGACCAAGTGGGGTATATCCCAGGGATGCAAATTTGGTTTAATATATGTAAATCAGTCAACATGATCCAGAGCATCAATAAAAGCAAGACCAAAAACCACATGGTCATATCAATAGATGCAGAGAAAGCCTTTGACAAAATACAACATCCCTTTATGATCAAAACACTACAAAAAATGGGAATAGATGGAAAATTCCTTGAGATAGTGGAATCTATATATAGCAAACCTACAACTAACATCATATGCAATGGTGAAAAATTGGAAACATTTCCCCTCAGAGCAGGTACTAGACAGGGCTGCCCACTATCACCATTATTATTCAACATAGTGTTGGAAGTTGCCATAGCAATCAGGCAGGAGCAAGGAATTAAAGGGAAACAGATTGGGAGAGAAGAAGTCAAACGCTCCCTATTTGCAGATGACATGATAGTATACACAGAAAAACCTAAGGAATCCAGCAAGAAGCTTTTGGAAGTCATCAGGCAATACAGTAAGGTGTCAGGCTACAAAAATTAACATTCAAAAGTCAGTGGCATTCCTTTATGCAAACACTAAGTTAGGAGAAGTTGAAATCTAGAAATCAATTCCTTTTATTATAGCAACAAAAACAATAAAATATCTGGGAGTAAACATAACCAAAGAAGTGATAGACTTGTATACTGAAAATTATGAATCATTACTCAAGGAAACTGAAAAAGACACAAAGAAGTGGAAAGATATTAAATGTTCATGGGTTGTAAGAATGAACATCATCAAAATGAATATACTACCCAGAGCCATGTACAAATGTAATGCTATCCCCATCAAGATCCCAAGCACATTTTTTAGGAGAATAGAACAAATGCTACAAATGTTTATCTGGAACCAGATAAGACCTAGAATTGCCAAAACAATCTTGAGAAGAAAGAACAGAACTGGAGGCATCACACTCCCAGATATCAAACTGTATTATAGGGCCATTAACATCAAAACTGCCTGGTACTGGAACATGAATAGACACACTGACCAGTGGAATAGAATTGAGAGCCCAGAAGTAAGCCACCCCCCACAACTATGGACATCTAATCTTTGACAAAAGTGCCCAGACTATTAAGTCGGGAAAGCAGAGTATCTTCAACAACTGGTGTTGGAAAAAATGGGTTGAAACAGGCAGAAGAATGAAACTGAACCACTATATTTCACCAAATACAAAAGTAAATTCCAAGTGGATCAAAGACTTGGATGTTAGACCAGGATCTATCAGATATTTAGAGGAAAATATTGGCAGAACTCTTTTCCGCGTATATTTTAAAGACATCTTCAATGAAACCAATCCAATTACAAAGAAGACTAAGGCAAGCATAAACCTATGGGACTACATCAAATTAAAAAGCTTCTGCACAGCAAAAGAAATCGCTACCCAAACCAAGAGACCCCTCACAGAATGGGAGAAGATCTTTACATGCCATACATAAGACAAGAGGCTAATAACCAAAATATATAAAGAGTTTGCCAAACTCAACACCAAGAAAACAAACAACCCCATCCAAAAATGGGTAGAGTACATGGACAGAATATTAAACACAGAAGAGATCCAAAAGGCTGAGAAACACATGAAAAAATGTTCCAAGTCTTTTATTGTCAGAGAAATGCAAATAAAGACAATAATGAGATACCCCTTCACTCCTGTGAGAATGTTACACACCAGAAAAGGTACAACAGCAAATGCTTGAGATATATGACTATATCTCAAGAGATACAGAGAAATCTTTTGTCAGGATCTAACATCCCTTCATGATCAAAACATTTTTTAAAATGGGGATAGATGTAAAATTCCCTAAATTAGTTGAACCTACCTATAGTAATCCTATAGCCAACATCATACTCAATGGAGAGAAACTATGGTCAGGTACAAGACAGGGCTACCCACTGTCTCTGTTACTATTCAACATAGTCTTGGAAGTCCTAGCCATAGCAATGAGGGAAGAGAAAGAGACTAAAGGGATATAGATTGAATGAGAAAAAAAATTGAACTGTCACTATTTGCAGATGGCCTGATAGAATACACAGAAAATTCAAAAGACCTTGGAACATGAAGACAGAGAAGCACCTGGTGGGACTTGAATTGTTATGTGGAAAACTGAGAAATGTTATGCATGTACAAACCATTGTATTTTACTGTTGAGTATAAACCATTAATCTCCAAATAAATAAATAAGTAAATAAATAAATAGAAAACCCAAAAGAATCTAGTAGGAAACTCCTGGAAATTATCAAGAAATGGGGCCGGGGGGTGGTGCACTTGGTTGAAAGCATATGTTCCAATGAGCAAGGACTGGGGTTCTAGCCCTCAGTACTTACCTGAAGAGGGAAAGTTTTGCAAGTGGTGAAGCAATATTTCAGTTGTCTCTCTGTCTCTCTCCCTCTGTATCTCCCTTTCTCTCTCAATTTCTGTCTGTCTCTATCAAATAAGTAAAGAATGAAAAAAATTATTAAGAAATATAGTGACAAGTTACAAAATCAATATACAAAAATCAATCACAGTCCTCTATGCAAACATCAAACTAGAAGAAGAAAAACTCCAGATTTTATTCTATTCACCATAACAGCAAAGACAAATGTTTAGGTATAAACTTAACAAAGGAAGTGAAAGGCCTTTATACTGAAAATGATAAGACTTTTTTTTTTCAGGGAAATAGAAAAAGATACAAAGAAATGGAAGAACATTCAATGCTCATGGATTGTATAATTAACATTGTCAAAATGAATATTCTACCCAGAACCCTATGTAGATTTACTGTAATGCCTATCAAGGTTGTGCCAAATTTCTTCAAGAGAGTAGAACAAAAGATACAGAAGTTTATAGATAGGGCACCAAGCGGTAGCACAACAGGTTAAGCACACATGGCATAAAGCGCAAGAACCGGTGTAAGGATCCCAGTTCAAGCCCCTGGTTCCCCACCTGCAAGGAGGTCGCTTCACAAGCTGTGAAGAAGGTCTGCAGGTGTCTATCTTTCTTTTCCCCTATCTCTCTCTCCTCTCTCAATTTCTCTCTGTCCTGTCCAACAATAACAACAGCAATAACAATAACAACAACAACAACAACGACAACCATGATAAATAACAAGGGTAATAAAAGGGAAAAAAAGTTTCTAGAGAGAAAATACCCAGAATAGGGCTAGGAGATGGCACACATAGTTAAGCACACATAGTCCAAGTGCAAGGATCCTCATAAGCATCTGGGTTCAAATTTGGGTTTCCACTGGCAAGGGAACGCTTCACAAGTGGCAAAGCAGGTCTGCAGGTGTCTTATTTCTCTCTCTCCCAGTTTCCCCTTCCTCTCTCAATTTTTCTCTCTCCTACCAATAAAATGAAAAAAAAATGCTCATAGGAGTTGCGGATGTGTAGTGCAGATACTGAGCCCCAGTGATAACCCTGGAAGAAAAAATAAAAGCAAATAAAATGCCCAGGATAGCCAAAGCAATCTTGGGAGAAGAGCAAGAACGAAGGCATTACAATTCCTGACCTTAAACCATACTAGAGTCACTATGATCAAAACGTCCTAGTATTGGAACTAAAACAGAAATTCGGACCAATGGAATAGAATTGAGAGTCCAGAAACCACTTTCCATACCTTTAGACATCTCATTTTTCACTAGGGACTCCAAAACATCAAATGGAATAAGGACAGCCTATTAAACAAATGGTGTTGGGAGTACTGGGTTGTAACATGCAGAATGACACTGGAACACCACATTTCATCATATACAAAAACAAACTTCAAAGCGATCAAAGATTTAGAAGTTAGGCTAGAAACCATCAATACTTAGAAGAAAACACATCCTTTTAAGTTTTTGCAACATCTTCACTGATTTAAATCCAATTGCAAGGAAAACAAAAGTAAAAATAGACCAATGGGACTATATCAAACTGAAAAGCTTCTGCATAGCAAATCTGTGTGATGTGTAGTGATTTGTTTTCTGAGTTTACCATAAAAAATCCTGGTGCATAGGCACCAGGAAAATGTGAATATAAATTTTGGTACTGAAATCTCTCCTTTAATACATGCCAAATTCATGTGTATAACCAAGTCGTCTTGTAAGTTTTCTACTTGATGCAATTTATTTTCTTCTTTTTCACTGTGCTGGTATCCATTATTATAATTATAGTAGTTGTAAAAGAATATATTTCAATAAATAAAAACACAAGGTTTAATCTTAGCCTTCTTGATTTTTCTTTAACTTTCTTGACTTATTCCTTCTGTTTCTCCTCTTTACCATTTTTATTGTGGAATAATATATATAGCACATGATAAAGTTTACCATTTTAATGTGCACAATTTATTGATATTAGTTACATTCACAGAATTGCAGCCATCAGTTACTATTTCTAAAGATTTTCATCACTTCAAACATAAACTCTATAGCCTTTGTTTTTTTTTTTTAATATTTATTTTATTTATTTTTTCCCTTTTGTTGCCCTTGTTGTTTTATTGTTGAAGTTATTGTTGTTGTTGTTGGATAGGACAGAGAGAAATGGAGAGAGGGAGGGGAAGACAGAGAGGAGGAGAGAAAGATAGACACCTGCAGACCTGCTTCACCGCTTGTGAAGCGACTCCCCTGCAGGTGGGGAGCCGGGGTTTGAACCGGGATCCTTATGCCGGTCTTTGTGCTTTGCGCCACCTGCGGTTAGCCAGCCTTTGTTTTTTTTAAATCATGTACTTTTTATATAATAATTTCCCATAATCTCTTTCTCACCCTTTTATAAACTCTAGTAAAACTTTATCTCAAGAAATATGCCTATTTTAGGTAAATCATTGAATTGAATTATACACCTGTCATTTAAGAATATTTAATTAATTTAACGAGAGAAAGAGTAAGACAGAGAGGGAGAGAGAGACAGACCGAGGCCCAACTAGAGCCCTGCTCAACTCTGGTTTATGGTAGTACTGGGGATTGAATCTGGGACCTCAAAGCATCGGCATGGAAAGTTTTTTGCATAATCATATTGCTATCTCTCTAGCCCAACACTTGCTTCTTTAGAACTGTGGAATCATTTGGTCAAATACCACTCTCAAGCCTGACCTCAAGGAGAAGTTGATCTTTAAAATCCTTCTTCCATCAAGTGAATCCATGTTTCAAAATGAACTACATTCTCTCTTCTCCTAAGGAAGATGGATAGTTCTTAAGTGTAATTTATAACATTGTGATGTTGGGAAAACAAAGTGAGGGAATTGTTCTTAAATTGTGTTTGTATGTCTCTTAGTGAAATGTGCATTTTAAGATCCATGTTTTAGACCCGCAACCTTATGGGAGATCCCATAGCACTGACAGGAAGTTCTGGTGTGGTAGTATCTTTTCTTTCTGTCCCTCTCATTCCCTCTCCCTGTATTCCTCTGTATCTGAACGAAAACGCAGACATGGAACAATGAAACCCCACTTTCCTAGGGCCCTTGTTCTGCAGAAATACAAAGTAAAAATTCAGCCTGAGAGAATGCTATAATTTTGAATTAGGGTCAGCTCTTTAGTCTGTGTGTTTTTTTTTTTTTTTTTTTTTTTTTTGCCTCCAGGGTTATCGCTGGGGCTGGGTGCCTGTACCAGGAATCCACTGATCCTGGAGGCCATTTTTCCCATGCTGTTACCTTTATTGTAGCTGTTATTATTGCCATTGCTGTTGTTGTTGTTGTATAGGACAGAGAGAAATTGAGACATGAGGAGAAGACAGAGAGGGGGAGAGAAAGACACCTGCAGACGTGCTTCATCAGCCTTGAAGTCACCTCCCCCTGCAGGTGGGGAGCAGGGGGCTCGAACCTGGATCCTTATGCTAGTCCTTGTGCTTTCGCTGCGCAATGGCAGGCCCCCAGTCTGTCTGCTTTTTTTTTAAGTTGTCTTAAGCTATCCTTACTTTCCAGGTATTTTCTTGTTTTCACTGATGAATTCATCTATTTCTTTTCCTTTTGGGATTCCTCTCCTAGCAGTGACAGTCACAGTTATACAGATGGCCTGTGTGTGTGGTAAGAAGTGATTAGGTATATATCAGATGCAGTTTTAAAAGAAAAAAAATTAAAAGAGAGACTTCTTGTAAAATAATCAAAGCTAGAAATGGTGTACCCTAGTTCACAATTGAGATACAGAAAAGTGAGGGACTAGTTTGGCATGAGACAGTTTTGTGTATGTTCTAAGAATATATATATATATGTCAGTTATGTTTCTTTTTTTTTCTTCTATAAAAAATAAACTGTTGGGAGTCAGGTGGTAGCGCAGTGGGTTAAGCGCAGATGGCACAAAGCACAAGGACTGGCATAAGGACCCAGGTTCCAGCCCTGCCTCCCCACCTGCAGGGGAGTCACTTCACAAGTGGTGAAGCAGGTCTGCAGGTGTCTTATCTATTTCTCTCCCCGTCTCTGTCTTCCCCCCCTCTCTGGATTTCTCTCTGTCCTATCTAACAATGATGACAATAATAGTAACTATAGCAATAAAAAGAAATAAGGACAACAAAAGGGAATAAATAAATAAATAAATAAATAAATAAATAAATAAAAAGAAACTGTTGGGAGTCAGGCAGTAGCACAGCAGGTTAAGCGCACGTGGTATAAAGTGTAAGGATCCTGGTTTGAGACCTTGCTCCCCACCTGCAAGGGAGTCATTTCACAAGCGGTGAAGCAGGTCTGCAAGTGTCTATCTTTCTCTCCCCCCTCGGTGTTCCCCTCCTCTCTCCATTTCTCTCTGTCCTATCCAACAACAACGACATCAACAACAATAATAACTACAACAGTAAAACAACAAGGGCAACAAAAGGGAATAAATAAATAAATATTAAAAAAGGAATTGTCAAGCTGGTGTAATTTATTATAATTTGCCAATGTGATATGTATAGTAGGAAAAGCAGTGCCATTGGAGTTATAAAGGGACTGACAGATGTCTTCTTAAGTCTCAGTTCCTTCAACTATAAAATGTACTAGATAATTATAAAGATCAAACAAGATATATATGAAACCTTTGAGCAATCAGAACCTCTTAGTTTATTGTATATACTCAATAAAGATTAGTTTCCTCTTCCTTCCTTTCCTAACTGACAGAAAAAAATTAATCTGTATGGAGGAAAAGTGTGTAGCAGTGACTATCAACTCTGATTGGATTAATAGCTGAATAAAGATAATATCTTAATTTCATATAATGCCTCAATTTTCCTGTGTATAACTTTCATTTCATGCTTCACTAAATTATGGTGCATGTAAAGCACCTTGAACTTTTCCAGTACAAAGCTCAGGATGGGATTAATATTACCCCTGGCCTGTAAAGTACCATACTTGCATTCTTAGTGATTGACAAGATACAAGTTTATACTATAGTCAGTGTTGCCCAGGGATGTAGTCTTGCTTGAGTCCTGCAGCAGTGTTTTGCCACCTGGAACTGTGCTGAACAAAAGTGGTCCCATCTATCATTTCGATAGCTTGTCTTCATAGAAGCAGTCTTGATCAGGGCAAAAAATCTGGGACAGCTTATTGTCAACAACTCTTTCCTCTTCAAAGACATCTTTCAGACGAGGCTCTAACAGTCCCTCACAGGCATTAATTATACAAATCTTATACACTATTGCTTTGTGGGAGGTGAAGTGTTTAGTAAAAATGATCATCTGAACAAAGGTTGGTTGTGTGGGGGAAGTACAGAAATAGGAAAAATGGGTGCTCAGCATATATTCACTTAGCTTGTCCTGTGTATACTTCTGCAAGATTTTCAACTATTGCCTAAAACACAGGCTATTCATTGTTGGAGAGAAATCTGTGAGTTGTATGGCCTATTTGAATTCTAAGGAAAGTTCTTAAAACTGATTTTTCATGTATATTACCCTGATGTCTGGGATAAAGTTTCTCAGTATTGTATCATGAGGAAACAACCTCAGGTTGAGCTAAGCTTGAGTCAGGGTAACACTTGGATGATTATAGGACATTAAATGACAAAAAACAAACTTGGGAACACCTTTTCATAGTGTACTGTAGTAATTGGGAATTTCATAATGGAGAATTGATGAAAATGGTGTATACAGTTTATATATGTAAACTAGAGCCTAGACCTTTTTTGTTTTATTTATAAGTTAGGGAAAAACATATATCTCCAGATGAGAGTGCTCACTGTCTGCAGTGAGTAGTCTTGGACTTAATAAGTGCAGCAAACAAGTAGACCTAAAAAAGATATCATTCTTACTTTGAGGTTTTGCATTGACATTTTAGCGATGAATAGTTTCCAGGGAATTCATTCTTTCTAAAAGCTAAGAGATTTTATTTCATCTATTTTTTCTATTTTTTTCTTTTATTTATTTTAAGAGAAATAATACTTATTTGAATGTTTGATGATGCTTTTTAGGCTATAAGAAATATATCTGTTATTTATAGCATAGGTTAAAAAATGTCAGTTGCCTTCAGAGGTTTGGCACTGGTTATTTTTAATATCTAGATTTTCTTTATAATGTAAATTTCATTTATTAATCCTTGAAATGCAAAAAAAACCCCACCTATGATCTTTGATAAGGGGGGGCAAAGTATTAAATGGATGAAGGAGGCTCTCTTCAATAAATGGTGCTGGGAAAACTGGGTTGAAACATGCAGAAGAATGAAATTGGACCACTTTATCTCACCAGAAACAAAAATCAACTCCAAATGGATCAAGGACCTGGATGTTAAAACAGAAACTATCAAATACTTAGAGGAAAACATTGGTAGAACACTTTCCTCACCTAAATCTCAAGGACATCTTTGATGAAACAAACCCAACTGCAAGGAAGACTAAAGCAGAAACAAACCAGTGGGACTACATCAAATTGAAAAGCTTCTTCACAGCCAAAGAAACTATCACACAAACAAAGAGACCCCTCACAGAATGGGAGAAGATCTTCACATGCCATACATCAGATAAGAGACTAATCACCAAAATATACAAAAAGCTCAGCAAACTTAGCAACAAAAAAGGAAATGACCCCATTCAAAAATGGGCAGAGGATATGACTAAAATGATCCAAAAAGCTAACAAACATATGAAAAACTGCTCCAGGTTGCTGATTGTCAGAGAAATGCAAATAAAGACGACATTGAGATACCATTTCACTCCTGTAAGAATGGCATACATCAAAAAGGACAGCAGCAACAAATGCTGGAGAGGCTGTGGGGATAGAGGAACCCTTCTGCACTGCTGGTGGGAATGTAAATTGGTCCAGCCTCTGGGGAGAGCAGTCTGGAGAACTCTCACAAGGCTAGACATGGACCTTCCATATGACCCAGTAATTCCTTTCCTGGGGATATACCCCAAGGACTCCCTAACACCCAACCAAAATGATATTTGTACACCTATGTTAATAGCAGCACAATTCGTAATAGCTAAAACCTGGATGCAACCCAGGTGCCCAACAACAGATGAGTGGCTGAGAAAGTTGTGGTATATATACACAGTGGAATACTACACAGCTATTACAAACAATGAACCCACCTTCTCTGACCCATCTTGGATGGAGCTAGAAGGAATTATGTTAAGTGAGCTAATTCATAAAGATAAAGAAGGTGAGAAAGAAGAACAGAAAGGGAAACTCAAAGCAGGATCTCACTAAATTTGGAGTAGGGCACCAAAGTAAAAACCCTGGGTGGAGGGTGAAGGTGAATTTTCAGCTTCATGGGGTGGGGTGGGTGGGATGGGATGGGATACAGTCTTTTGTTGGTGGGAATGGTGTCTATGTACACTCCTATCAATTTGAATTCATATAAATCACTAATTAATATGAGAGGGGAAAATTGATTGACTATCTCAAAGTTTTTAAAGCACAGACTGAGTCTTTTTAATACATGGGCTGAGTCTTTGATATGTTGACTCTCTAAAAGCTTAGTCCAGGGAGAACAAAAGCAACTGGTAGCATAGCTATATGCAAACAATGTCAAAGGACATAAAATATGGTGAGGGTGTGTATGATAGAGCAAATCCTAACAAAGGGATTTTTCAAAGTTCAACCAATTGCCAAACAATGTGATTATTGCAATAATTATCTATTGTCTTCTTAAGCCCTAAGACAACAGGAGTCTCCCACTTCCTCTATAGAGCTTATGTTTCTCCCAATCCTGGAACCTCTGGGGTGGGGCTCACTTTCCTGCATGCTTCTCTCAAGTCAGGACAAATGATATTGCATCCGCTGATTCCAATCTAATCAATGCAACGAGTACCATATCAGCATGCTTCACCTCAGAATGTGTACAGAGACGTCAGGCATGGATTGCCAACACTTCACCCTCATCACTTGGGTGAGACCTTTCCTTTCATGGTTTTCTCTAATTCCATTCCAGGAGGTTCATTTCCTAACAAAATCTCCAAACCTAGATATAGGCCAGGTCCCATAAGATAGAGCATATGTTCACATGTATCCATAAATTAGGGCAAAATATATACCTGAAAGCAAAAATACAAAATAGTCTGTAGTGAGTCAGTATCAAGTTCATAATGAAATAGTGTCCACTTAGATACCCACCCCATCTGCTTCCTATTACAGTTCTCTCACTCACTCCAAAGCTAACCTTTGCAAAGCAAGGACTGCAAAAGCTGAATAATGGCAAGAGACTGGCATACTTAAAGGATGACTCTTTAGTCACTATCAGGCCATTCCACCAGCTGGGGCCCTAATCAGGGAGTCCTGAGATTTCCAAACAGACTTGATGGCCCTAAACCTCAAATAAATCCCTCTCTCCATTGTTTCTGGTCATCTCTATCAGGAACAACAAAATAGACCCCTTTGTGGGCCCCCATAGGACCTTGCCATCAACCTGGATCAACAATGGTAGAGAATGTTCCATCCTCTGAAAGATCGACCTGTCAACGCCCATGTTCGGCGGGCAAGCAAATACAGAAGCCAGACCTTCATGCTTCTGCATCCCACAATGATCTTGGGTCCATACTCCCAGAAGGTTAAAGAGTAGGAAAGCTATCAGGGGAGGGGTTGGTATATGTAGGTCTGGTGGTGGGAATTGTGCGAAGCTGTACCCCTCTTATCCTATGGTTTTGTCAATGTTTCCTTTTTATAAATAAAAAGTTTAAAAAAAGAAATGCAAAAAAAAAAAAAAGAAACTGAGTTAATTATCTTCCAATTATTGAAATGTAGAATTAGCTTGGTAAAGTAACAGTAAAGTCACTGATGTCTAAAACCTAGTACAAAACCCGAATAAATTCACAAAAATGAATAAGAAATACCATAAACCATTTTCTTTTGCTTAACTCTTTGCCCACTTGATTCATTAATTTTTACTAGAACACTGTTGAATCCTGCCTTATTGTGGTGTTAGGAATTGAACCTGGGATGTTATAGATCTAGATATGAATATCTTTTTTGCATAAGCATTCTGTTATAACCCAGCCCACTCATTTAATTATTTGATTTGTTGCTGATCAACTCACAGATTATTCCTATATCATTCCTATTTAAAATATATTTTAGAAGAATATTTTCTGGGGGCCAGGTGGTGGCACACCTGGTTGAGTGCATATGTTACAAAGCACAAAGACCCGGGTTCAAAATGCTGTCCCCACTTGCAGGGACAAAGCTTCACAAGTGGTGAAGCAGTGCTGCCAGTGTCTCTCTGTCTCTACTTCCCCTTCCTCTCAATTTCTGGCTGTCTCTATCAAATAAATAATGATAATAAAAAATAAAAATTTTAAAAACAGAAAATGTTTAAAAAATATTTTCTGGTAAAATTTTATACTTGTCTATAATTATACTTTCTGGTTTTATTGAACACATGGAAGCAAGTTCCTTCCCTCCTCTTAACAGACCCTCCTGGAATCATGAGGGGAATCTGACGATGACAGGTGGAGAAGGGAAAAACCAAGAAAACTGTGTGTCTGATAGAGACACCTGAAGCGACTCCTTGTTCTGATTTAGCTTCTTTATGAAGCACCACGTCCTTTTGTTTGTTTGACTAGTTTGTATGTGGTTTAAGAGAAAGTATTCACATATAATATTTTTGTAATTGTGTTATTTTACAGGTAAATGTGAGAAAAACACTATAAATTTTCCACAAGATATTTTGATTAGGTTTCTGCTTTTGGGGAGAAGTACAACTAATCCCAACAGCACAGAATGTTTTCTCTCTCTGGAAGACAAAGACACATTTATGTATTATCCATAACAAAACCACTAAAAATAGAAATTTATGAGAAACTCAGAGATGTTGCCTCCACCCACCCCACAAATAAAGAAGATACGAGTTTTGCATGGCCCCACCAATTCCTCTAGCTTTATATTATACATTGTATCATTATATGTCTTAAATACTATTAGGGGGAAAGTCCTATTGTATAGGAAGCCAGAAAAAAAAAAGTCATCTTACCAAGGAGTTAATTTAGGTATTATTTGCGGAAATTTTTTTTAATGCCAACAAGTCTTTTGATTTATAGTCTGCCTTGGTTTCCATTATTGTTTATCTCAATCCCCCCATCAAGTTTCCATACAAAGTCACCCAAAGCAGAACATATTTAAAATTCTGCTTCTCATGACCTAGTTGTATCACAAGAGGGATCAAAGACGTTTTGTTCTATTTCTATCATCAGCTATTTCTTTGAGAGGGCAGGCTTATAAGAGTTTGAATTATGCTTAGAAATGCATACAAGGCAAGCAGCTACATGGCATTTTAATTACCTTCCTCTAGTCCAATGAAAAACAACACCAGGCACAAACAGATGTCTAAGGTTAAATTTAGTTTATTCTCTTAACACAGCAAATAATTGGATTGTTTCCTTTCTTCCTAGACTTACTTTCCTCCTTCTATTTGCAGTCTATTTTTTTAACTCTTTTGTTTCCTATGTATTTACCTCTTGCTAATGCTAAGAAACTTTTACCTGAAAATTTTTTATTTGCTGGATGCTACATTATGTAATATTAATATTCACAAAAGGAACAGATGGCAGACTTTGGAATCTATCAATTATAGTACTACCTTGCCTAATCTGAATTGACCAATTAAAATCCTCAATTAAGTAGAATTGATAATTTAGTATAGATGACCCCTGTGGAGACCTCATGATAGAGTGAGTTCGTAAATAACTATTTATAATTCTTTTTCTTACTTTTTTTTTGTGGTAAGGAGACAAAAGGAAACAAACAAAAGCAAAAGACAAAGAAACAGACTCATTCATCTTAGAGATTTATTAAAACACAAACACCTGAATTAAATAACCAAGGTTTTCTCTCACATCAGCACACAATTCATTTAAGTTTCCTCATTTTCAACATAAAATTTGTTATTTTCAGCCATTATTGAAGTTCATTATCAACCAATAGTGTCTTGAGATTTTCCATTCAATTTCAAAATACCATGTTGTCAAAAGAAAAACAAATGTTTGCCAGTTACTATTTCTAAGAAATTACTCCAAAACTGGTAGTTCATAGTAACAGGAATTAATTTTTATAATCACAGGGACATGATCTGTGGGACATGAACTCAAGAAGAGCTTAGAAGGGTTAGTAAGGTCGTGGGCCCCTTGGAATATATCTAAAATAGACTTCCTAGCTTCTTCCAACATGAAGTCCCCAAATTTCATCTGCTATACTCTTACCTTTAGGTTCCTGATTATTAAATAAATTGTTCTGCTTTGTATCTTAATTCTTTTCAGCCACTAAGTTGCAGATGCTACCATGATGACTTCCCTGGGCAGATGACCTCACCAATGTGTCCTGGAACCCCACACCTGCAGAGCCCTACCCCACTAGAGAAAGATAGAAATAGGCTGCCAACACTCATGTCCAACAGAGAAGCAATTACAGAAGCCAGACTTCCCACCTTCTGTACCTCATAAAGATCTCTGGTGCATACTCCCATAGGGACAAAGAATAGGGAAGTTTCCAGTGGAGGAAAGGGGATATGGAACTCTGGTGGTGGGAATTGTATGGAATTGTACCCCTCTTATCCCACAACCTTGTCAATAATTATTAAATCACTAATAAAAAAGTTATAAAATAAAAAAGAACTACCAAAAAAAAAAGGGACATTTACAGATTAAGGTGTTTCATATGGTTGCAATCAGTGCTGGAAAGGTGAGCAGGGAATTGCAGGGGCCAAAGATACTCATGTGCTTTATCTGAGTGTGATTCTTTATATAATGGCAGCCTCAGGACAGTTGGACCGCTTACATAACATTTTTTTTTTTGCCTCCAGGGTTATCCCTGGGGTTCAGTGCCTATACTAGATAGAACCCACTGCTCCTGGAGACCATTTTCCTCATTTTTGTTGCCCTTGTTGTTACTGTTGTTGGATAGGACAGAGAGAAATCAAGAGAGGAGGGGAAGACAGAGATGGGGATAGAAAGACAAGACATTACTCCAATTCCATTTCAGGTTCGACTTGTGTTTTCTTTTCTAATCTTGTTTTTCAACTTCGGCCTGAGAGTGATATCATCCCATATTCATCCTTCTGTTTCTGACTTATTTCACTCAACATGACTGGGGTGGGTGGGTGGGGAGAATACAGGTCCATGAAAAATGATGAATGAAATAGTGGGGGTTGTATTGCTAAATGGGAATCTGGGGAATGTTATGCATGTAAAAAAAAAAAGAAGTAGAAACGCAAAGCAGAAATTGACTGAGTTTGGAGTATGGCACCAAAGTAAGAAAGCAGAAGTATACTAGAGTTTGCAGTGAGTACCTCCCTAATACTTCCTCTCCACTTTTCCAAGCTTTGGGTCCATGATTGCTCAACAATTTGTTTGGCTTTGTATGTTAACTCTCTTTTCAGTCACCAGGTTCCAGGTGTCATCAGGATGCCGGCCAGACTTCCCTGGATTGAAGACACCACCAATGTGTCCTGGAGCTCAGCTTCCCCAGAGACCCATCCTACTAGGGAAAGAGAGAGGCAGACTGGGAGTATGGACCGACCAGTCAACGCCCATGTTCAGCGAGGAAGCAATTACAGAAGCCAGACCTTCTACCTTCTGCAACCCTCAATGACCCTGGGTCCATGCTCCCAGAGGGATAGAGAATGGGAAAGCTATCGGGGGAGGGGGTGGGATATGGAGATTGGGCGGTGGGAATTGTGTGGAGTTGTACCCCTCCTACCCTAAGGTTTTGTTAATTAATCCTTTCTTAAATAAAAAAAAAAAAAAAAGACAAGACATGTCTAAGGCCATACCACCCTGAACACCCCCGATCTTGGAAGCTAAGCAGGGTTGGGCCTGGTTAGTACTTGGATGGGAAAAAGACAAGACACTTGCAGACCTGCCTCACCTCTTGTGAAGCGACCCCCCTCTGCAGGTGGGGAGCAGGGGGCTCAAACTGGGATCCTTAACGTTGTTCCTTGCGCTTCCTGCCTTGTGAGCTTAACTCGCTGAGTTACTGCCCTGACCCCCCAACATGTCACCATTTAAGATGGTGTTGAAAGCCATGCAGCATTATTTCTGCTGCATTCTAACGTTGAAGTGAGTCACAGTCCCCGCCCCAATTCAGAGGAAAGGAATTAGACTTTGTATCCCCTCAGGAAGTGGCAAGGTTTTAGGAAATCTTATTGGACTGGAAATGTGATCATCGTTGGGAAATAGAATTTATAGTGAAGAATGAGAAACAATTATTTTTTCTAAAGAAACACACAACATAATGAATAAAAGCACAGGTTTTAACCTGTGCATTAAGGTACTCTGGGGCTTTGTGGAAAATACACAGAGTTGCTGCAAGATATTTTATTTTTTATAAATATATTATTATTACTTAGTTATTAGTTATATAGACATAGGGAGGAGAGCAAGAACCACAGTATCACTCTGGCACATGTGATACTGGGGATTGAACCAGGGGTTGCATAGCTGCAAATTCAGCACTCTGGCTACTATACTACTTCCCAGGTTGTTACATTTTTGAGTGTAGCAGCTTAACATCTGTCAGATACCATGTAAACTATTACTATTAAGTTGTTTGCATCTAAGTACATAGTAAATGGAACCTCCTTTGTTTTAATTATGTCTTGTTAAAACTATAGAGGCAATAAAATAGTACAGAGTTTAGGAATCTGTGGGGTAAAAAAAATATGTAGGCAGCCAACTACAGTTTCAGTAGGTTCATAACTGAAGCTTGCAGGGTCAGGGATATGAATACAAATGGAGTTACTAGCTTGATCTTTTCTTTTTCCGTTATACCTCTTACCTTTCTGGGGTCACACACATACATGTGATCGCCCAGATTTACATCCAAGTTCTGACCCTTCTTTCTCTCATTGCAATAACAGCTTCTTCTGGGAGTTAGCAGTGAGCTTATATAGGACAAATTACCCCCCTGGAAGAAGCACTTGAGGAAGAAACAATTTCAAAAGTAGAATCAATGTGGTCTTAAAAGGAATTCTCAGGCAGGGGTAGATTGCATAATTGTTGGCTCCAATTCCAGGTTCAATCCTCCATACTACCACAAGCCGGAGCTGAACAGTGCTCTGGTAAAAAAAAAAAAATCCACAGTTCAGATGGTGACATACCTGACTGAACACACATGATATAATGTGCAAGGACCTGGGCTCAAGCTCCCAGTCCTCATCTACCTTCTGCACCCCAGAAATTTTGGTCCATCCTCCCAGAGGGGAAGAAATGTTAGGGGAAGATGACCAGAGGACTTTGAATTCCAGCTCCATCAGGACCCGGAGAGAGAAGAGGAAATAAGAAGAGACATTTGCAAGTATTAATAAGTGTGGGTGTGAGTTGGAAGGGATGAGAAGATGTGGCCATGGGAAAAAAATGGGCACATATATACACACAGATAATTATAAGAATAAAAGTCAACCCATATCTGTGACCTTGGGAGAACTACTACAGCTTCCAATGGAGAGGTTGGGGATACAACTCTGTTAGTGGGAATAGTGTAGAATTTTACCCCTGTTAGTTTTTAATTTGGTAAATCAATATTAAGTCACTAATAAACTTAAAATAAAAAAGAAAATAAAAAAGCTATTTAGAGGGGCCAGGTGATGGCAAACTGGTTAAGTGCTCATATTATGGTACATAAGGACCAGGGTTCAAGCCCCTAGTCTCCACCTGTATGGGGAAAGCTTCTCGGGTGGTGAAACAGGGCTGCAAATGTCTCTCTGTCTTTCTCCCTCTTTATTCCTCCTCTCTCAAATTCTCTCTGTCTCTATCTAATAATAAGTATGTATATATATATTTAAATTCCTGGTTCTTTCTTTTTTAAAGATTTTTATTTTATTTATTAATGAGAAATATAGGAGGGGAGAGAAAAAACCAGGCATCACCCTGGTACATGTGCTGCCTGGGATTGAGCTCAGGACCTCATGCTTGAGAGTCTGAAGCTGCACCATCTCCTGGACCACAACAAATAAAATATATTTTTTAAAAAATCGGTTTAACACTACCACAAAACACAAAAAGGGAGGAAAAAAAATGCTATTCTGAATACCATCACTGGAAAGATGATGAAAGAAGAACACTGGAACATTTTTTTCCCAGTTGAAAAAAATTGACTTTCAAGAAGAAAGAGTGTAAGTGTGGGAAATCTATATAGATAAAAACAGAAGTCTCATCTCTAATATTCACTCCTGAGAGGATTTTTGCTTACACTTTAGACAAGTAAGTAGCTTTCCAGCATCATTCTATGCATTTTCAATGACAAGATGACAATTTGAAATATTAAGCGAGGCTTCCACCCATACCCACTGTATTTCCTGGTGGTCCTGGCCTTTCACCCATTCCATCAGTTAACACATTCTGCATTTATTGCCTCAGGGACAAGATGACCCACTTAAATATGTTTTAAAACAAGGAAGTCAATAACTTTTGAGTGTCTAATTTCTGAGTTACTAGCCTTTGAGGGAACAGAAAAATACACTTTGCATATATAGAGAGAGATTTAGAGACTAAATGTTAAGTCAGATGAAGCCTTAGAGCTTTCAGGATTAGATTATTTTAAAAGTCCAATTCTTTTGAGTTGAGGAAATATTCAGAGAGGAAGAAAGGACCTCACTCAGCTTATGGTGCTTCTCCAAAAATCAAAAATAGAATACATTTTGATGAATGAACTACATTCAAATGCTCTGTTGAGTGATCCTTCCCAGGAACAGTGACTTAGCTGACAAACATTTGCACAAAGATAAAGCCCCTCCTTTTTTCCAGCAGCCTTGATCTCAAGCCAAGAGTCTCAACTTTCTAGACTTCAGCTCTCCTAATGCTCAGGTAAGTCTCTTGTGCAGTGTTCAAACCACACATCCATATAAGAATTCCTTAGCTATATACAGAGTTCTAAAAAACTAGATTATTTGTCCTACCTTTCCCTCCAATTTAGGTAAACTTCATTGCAGAGAGACAGGACTCATGCAGGCTTAGGGAAATCAAAGGTATAAAGGTTGTACCTGGAGGTTGGGCTCAGCAGGTTAAGTGCACATGGCGCTAAGCACAAGGACTGGCTCAAGGATCCTGGTTTGAGCCCCCGGCTCCCCACCTGCAGGGGGGTCGCTTCACAGACAGTGAAGCAGGTCTGCAGGTGTCTATCTTTCTTTCCTCCTCTCTGTCTTCCCCTCCTCTCTCTATTTCTCTCTGTCCTATCCAATAAGAATGATAGCAATGACAATGATAATAATAACCATAACAATGATTAAAAAAAAAGGTTGTACCTACATTTTTGATAAACTTTATAGCAAGGGTGTTGGCAGTGTAAGGGTCTATGAGCAGAAATGTCAGGGGTGTATGTCTAGACCCATTGGACCTTAGGTTGTCTCTCAGGTTTTTTTTTTTGTTGTAATTTAGCATAATAAATAGGACAACTTTTGGAAAAATTCGGAAGTGGATAGGAGAGTTCCGCTCAGAAAGGGCTGGGAAATTCATAGATAACTGATACAATCTCAAGATGCCAAGACAAGGTAACAGTGGACCCCAGGATACTCTAATACTCATAAAATATGAAGACCAATAGGTATCTCTTCACATACTGATGCTAGATAAGCCTTTCGGGCGCTCAGAGGTAATACCTGAAGTTAAATAACCATAACCAGAGAAAAATTAATTTATAATAGGGATCACATTCATTATTTTGAAAAAGTTACACTTCTTGCATATTTGAGTCCATGAATCAAGATTCCTAGTTAGTGTTGTAATGCTAATAAAATTTCATGTTTACTTGACAGTATTTTTGTAACATTATCCTATATTAACACATATAATCCTATCTCTTATCAAAATGCTTTCATTGGGGGACTGGGGTAGTGACATAAATAGAATAGTTCACATGTTACCATGAGTGAAGTCTCCAGTCCTTACCAGCAGTGTGGAAGCTACACAAGTGCTGGAATACGATGTCTCCCTTCCTTTTCCCCCCAAAAAAAAGAAGGCTGTTGAGAGTGGTGGAGTTCTTGTGCAGGCAACAAGCTACCAAACCCCCACAATAAAGCTGGTGGGAAAAAAGGAAGGGTGGGAGATAACATATAGCATGATGATTACAGTTAGGAATACTTCCCTGAATATTTGAAAGTTTATAATGGAACCTCTTAAAAGTCCTCAATGTAAAATTGTATAAATTATATCTATGCATCATAAATGATGTTAATTAAACATATTTTGGTGATCATTTCGTAACATAGAAGGCCACTAAAAAATCATGCTGTACAGTTGAAACTAACATAGTACATTGCCATGGGGTAAATTTATTTAATAAAAATATATCAGTACTTTAAAGAAAAGGTGACCCAAGTATAAATTTTAGAATATCTCTCATTTGTATGTGTTTTTAACTGTAACTTTAATTCTGTCAGTAACTCAATACTCATACACAAAAAGAGTATTCAGAAAGACTGCAGTAATAATTACTAGTGTCTGTGGAAGAAAATATACTGTTATATAATTTGTAAGAGTGAGCCATTAATGCAACCTAAACACCAGTCATGGAATAGTTAAATATTGCAGTGTGCCCTATTATTAAGGGATAACTGCCCAGTAGACAGTAGGAGGATGAATTGCTGTATGGTAACAGCTCTCCATGTTTTTATTATTCTTTATTTTCAGATTTGAATATAAAGGATTCCCTTCTGTTATTCACCTAGATTCTCCAAAATATAAGCATTAAAAGTTGCAGACCTGATGTCACTTAGCCCTAAATATTTCAGATGTATATTCTAAAACCAGGGACATTGTTTTTCATAGCCAAGTATCATCATCAAAATCAAGAAATTAGTGTTGATCTATACGTTTGATCTAATATGCAGGCATTTTTCAGACTGTCCAAATGATAGTTTTTGTAGAAAGTAATCACAACGACCACAAAAATCTGCCAGAACACTTATGTACATTCATTTCAGTCTTCTTTAATCTTGAGCAGTCCTATAATCTTGCTTCATATTTCACGGCACCGACATTTTTGAACTATATGGCCAACTGGCCAATATAACTTATTGTAATGATTGCTCATAACTAGATTTATTTTATGCATTTTGGGCTGAAATCCCAGAGAAGTGATGCTGCGTTTTCTCAGTGCATCAGACAAGGAGGTGAGGGATACTACAACTGAACGGTCAGTGTGTGTACCTTACTGCTGATGATGTTTAATCATTTGGGTAAGGTAGTGTTGGCCAGGTGTTTTCACTGAAAGGTTACTACTGTCTTCATTATAGTTAAGAAACATTTTATGGGAGAGATTTTTGAGACTGTTGTTACCTTGTTACTCATAAAATTTGCATGTACTATCAATGGATACTTTAGTATCCATTTTTTAAAAAATAATTATCCTTGCAGGAATCTACTTCAATGGAGGTTGTTAAGTGGTCACTTGTTAAGTTTATCATATATTTTATAATTATTAATTAATATTTTACTATAAATAACTCTTTATAGCCATGCGTATTTATATCACAATGTATTCATGAATTCCTACTCAATGGGTTATAACTTGATTTTATTTTTTTGGTACTTAAATAAATATTTGGGTAGAGAAGTGGATTTAGCTGGATTTTTTGTCTTTATTTTTAAGTTTTATTTATAAAAAGGAAACACTGATTAAATCCATAGGATAAGAGGGGTACAACTCCACACACATTTCTCACCACTAGAACACCATATCCCATCCCCTTCCCTGATAGCTTTCCTCTTCTTTATCCCTCTGGGAGTATGGGCCCAGAATCATTTTGGGGTGCAGAAGATGGAAGGTCTGGCTTCTGTAATTACTTCCTCGCTGAACATGGGAGTTGACAGGTGGATCCATACTCCCAGCCGGTCACTCCCTTTCCCTAGTGGGGCGGGGCTCTGGGGAATTGGGGTTCTAGGACATATTGGTGGGGTTGTCTGCCGGGGTTTTTGCCTTTTTTTAAATATATATTTCTACTAGTCTTTGAGGGTTTTTTTCTGCCACACAAAGATATTCCAGATTCAGTTGTGCTTTTCTAGATTCAGACTTGCTTTGTTCACAAAATAGAGAATGGGTGGCATTTATTCTGGGTCTTCTCACTAGACAGAACTGGGAAATAGGATTATACTTATGTTGTTCATATACTGTACAACTTTTCTATGTTTCTACTTTCTGTTCAAAGTGATAAAGATCATTTGGGACTTCTTTCTTTGCATATTTACAATTGTTCTTTGTCAGTGAGATATCTTATTCCCACTGAATACAATAGACTTACTTTGCTTAATCCTAAAATACACGAGAAATCATTTCAGAATTGCTAATCTATATATGTGAGGGAAAAAAGTCTTTATTAATCTAACTTCAATAATAGTTTATGTTTATGTATGTACAATTATATATGTGCTAAGATTTCCTTCTGAATAAAATACTATACATGTACATCTTGGAGATTACACTGGTTTATTTATTTATTTATTTATTTAAAAAGGGAGACATTAACAAAATCGTAGGATAGGAGGGGTACAACTCCACACAATTCCCATCACCAGATCTCTATATCCTATCCCCTCAATTGATAGCTTTCCCATTTTTTTTCCCTCTGGGATTATGGACCCAAGGTCATTGTTGCAGAAGGTGGAAGGTCTGGCTTCTGTAACTGCTTCCCCGCTGAACATGGGCATTGGTTGGTCGGTCCATACTCCCAGTCTGCCTCTCTCTTTCCCTAGTTGGGTGGGTCTCTGGAAAAGAGGAGCTCACACTGGATTTTTTTAAAAATAAAATATTTATTTATTTATTCCCTTTTGTTGACTTTGTTGTTTTATTATTGTTGTAATTATTATTGTTGTTGTTGATATTGTCGTTGTTGGATAAGACAGAGAGAAATGGAGAGAGGAAGGGAAGACAGAGGGGGGAGAGAAAGATAGACACCAGCAGACCTGCTTCACCGCCTGTGAAGCGACTCCCCTGTAGGTGGGGCACACTGGATTTTTTAAGAGAGCTATTACTCTCTCTTTTTTAATAGTTCCGTAACCTTCCATTGTGTTAATGCACCACAGTTTATTCAATTATTGTTCATTAAAAATCACTTGAATTGTTTCCAGTGTTTAAAACTTATAAACAGTTCTTAATATTAAGTATATATATGTTTATATTGTTAGACGTATATTTTCAGTATAAACTACTAAAAGTGAAAACAAAAAAGTAAGCATACATATAGCTTTGTTAGATGTAAAGTTCTTTCCATAAATATTTTGGGCACACCCACCAGCAATATGTCAGTGTGCTTGTTTAAAAAATGTTGTCATATAATAAAGATAAATAACATTACTCACTTTATTTCATATGAGACATACAGAGGAAACACACACACACACACACACACACACACACACACACATATATGGAGAGAGGGAGAGAGACAGAGTAGAAGAGAGAATGGGCGTAGGGGAGGAGCCAGAACACCATTCTGATACATACAGTGCTGAGAACTGAGCTGGAAATCTTAGACATGTATAAGTTCTGCACTCTCCCAGCTGAGCCATTTCCCCTGTAAGCGGTTGTAATTTAAAAAAATATTTATTTATTTATTTCCTTTTTGTTGCCCTTGTTTCCATTGTTGTTGTTATTATTGTTGTTGATGTCGTCGTCGTTGGATAGGACAGAGAGAAATGGAGAGAGGAGGTGAAGACAGAGAGGGGGAGAGAAGGATAGACACCTGCAGACCTGCTTCACCGCCTGTGAAGCGACTCCCTTGCAGGTGGGGAGTCGGGGTCTGGAACCTGGATCCTTAGGCGGGTACTTGTACTTTGTGCCACGTGCGCTTAACTCGCTGTGCTACCACGCCACTCCCTGCGGTTGTAATTTCAATTAACATTTATTTATCTAAGTATTAATGAAGCTGATTGTGTCTCAACATTTGTATGGACCATTTTAATACCTGTTTGACAGATTATATTTTCTGGGAATAATACTTAGTTGTGCAATGGAATAAGTTCACAGAACAAGTGAAGTATACATGCTCACCTTTAATTGCTTTTTAAAAATCTTTTTTTTTTGTGGCTAATTGGTTTACTATATAATTGTTGACATATATGTATACATTTTTTCATCTCCTTGTGATAGGTATCTGAAAATCACTCTCACCACCAATTTGGGTCCATTTTGATCAGCATGCACCAGGACCCAACACCCTTTCCATTCCTTCCCCTTCCCCAGAGTCCTTTGCTTTGGTGCAATATACCACACTTAGTTTAAGTTTCACTTTGTGTAAACTATTTTTTGAGAGATTTTTCAATTATGAAAAAAGAAAAAAAAAAGAAAATTTACCAAATATGTTTAGAAGATTATAGATGTCAGAATTACTGACTCTCTGAAAATTTCTTCATCTGTAACCCACAGTCTTTCTTTGACAAAAGAGTTGCCTTGGCTAAAAAGGTAATCCAAAGCAGGAAGTTCCATAATAGCTAGACACTGTTCCTATGTTTGTGATGAAGTTTTGGAACTCAGAGAAGAAAGAATGAAAATAAGAGCTGGTTTTTCCACTTAGCTGGGTGGTTGAATTAGCTGACCTTTAAGATCCCTTCCACCCTGACTTTTATGATTATGTGAATCACTTTTCCTACTCCTGGCCAAGTTAGTGATGAAATGGCTGGGGAGATATGGGATTTAACAGTTAGCTGTAGGTGTGAGTGGGTGAGAATGAAGGAGAGAGATTTCAAGTAGAAGTACATAGTTAGGAAACAAATTTCTTTTAAAGCCTATATAAAAAAAGGGGGTGGGTGGGCTGGGAAGATAGCATAATGGATACATAAACACCTTTCATACTGAGGCTTTGAAGTTCCAGCCAGATTCAATCCCCAACACCACCATAAGCCAGAGCTGAGCAATGCTCTGGTCTTCTGTATCTTCAGGAACATGTCTTTCAAAGATCTCTGACCTTCTGCTTCTTATGAGTTCACTTGTGTGTCTCTTATATACCCTTGCCATTTATATATGTTTGTTTTAGGGGAAAAAAAGTCTACTGTTCCTTCTCCATTTTCTAAATCCAATTTTATTTTATTTCTTAAAATTTTTATTATCTTTATTTATTGGATAGAGACAGCCAGAAATCGAGTGGGAAAGGGGGAGATAGGAGAGACAGAGAGGCAGAGAGGCACCTGCAACAGTGCCTCACCACTCATGAAGCTTTCCCCTGCAGGTGGGGACCTGGGGCTCAAACCTGAGTCCTTGCACACTGTAACATATGCAATCAACCAGGTGTGTCACCACCCAGACCCCCTCTCCATTTTCTTACTTTCTTTCTTCAACTAAAATTCATGTCTAGGAAGCCTGTAACCTTTAGCTCAGCAGACATTCTTACACATCAGAACATTCTGTTTCATAAGTCACTGTAACTAGGAAAAAAGAAAACCCAGCAAATTCTCACTAACATTTATTCCTCATGATGACTTCCTTTATATCACCAAATATTTTGTAACGCAGGCTTTCTATTTGGCTTATAGATAATATTCATAACAATGTATGACTAGATACAGAGAACCATATAGTTGTAAAGCCTTAAGTAATCTTAAAAATGGGCCTTATTTAGAAAATGAGAACACTGTTCCAAGAGAAGAAATTTGTTGCTTGTACTCACATAGCTAGGTAAACGGACACCGGAATTCTGGTAATCAAAGTTATTTGAATTGGTGCACTCAGTCTATTATTTATTTTCAGTGTAAACAATATCATCTTAAGCTTTATGTTCATAAAGTTCAGATAAATGGATCAAAGTCATCATGAAGGATTACTCTTGAAGAGCTTAATAAACATGAAGTTCCACTGCTCTTACCTGCTTTTTGATTTCACAGTCAGACCAGAATCAGGGGAGACAGAACAGTTTTTAGAAGGAAGCTCTTTTCACCTTTATCTCCTCCTCACCCCCCTCCCCACATTTCCTGCAGGGATCCCACACCTGTAGCTAAGCTATCTCTGTAAAGGGTTCTTCATGGAGAACTGGGGTCATTTCTGACTTCCAGGTTCTGACTGTCTTGTAAACCCAGATCGTATACAATCTTAATGAACCCTCTTATCAGATGAGGGTAGGATCCTCTAACTGCAAGACTCAGAGCGGTTGTGGAGATCTGTAGGTGCAGTTAGTGACCTTAAACTGGGCTCCTCATGGGAATGCACATTTAATCTGGAATGAGAAAATGAAATAATTGTCATTTTTTTTGCTTATGTGCAAGCTTTATTAGGGGTTGGAAGGACACATTTTAATCATGTAAATATTCCCTGATTATCCTCTCCCTAGAACTACTCAGAACGAGTGAATTCAGAGAGTTGTATTGCGTTCTCTTTGTTTGAGCTTTCAGTCAGGGGGCTCTTTGCTGACAGCTTAATGTATATTCAAAAAAATTCAGTTTGGTTTGGGCCGGTTCCAAACCACAGGCCTCCTTTGCATTCCTGTCCTATATATTGTGTCCTCTGTGGGATTTGCAGAAAAGGATGAGGCACATTGGAAGAAAATATAATAGTTCTATATTTATTAACCACGTGGTAAATTTGTCAAGTTGGGGAGGTTATCTTTAAGACAAAAACTTCATCTCAATGGGGGAGAAATTATAGATTATCTCAGGTGTTTCTGAGTGATGCAATTTCGGCTTACACAACTTCCTCTCAATAATTTAGTGTGCTGCAAATTGGTTATCCTTTCAATGTAATGGTTGTTTGGAAAATGTTCTTTGTTTTTCCAGGTTACAGGCTCAGAAAACACATCTTTTTCATTATTATTTTCAGCCCAAACACTGTTTTTACTTATTAATTGATGACAATATGGTTTATATTATTAAGAGATTACTGGGAATGTAAATGCTATTTTGTAATTCTCAAAAGCCATAGAATTTTAAGGTACTCTTCTTCATATTTCCTAAACAAAAAAAGGTCACTGTACCCTTTTTCCCCCTCCAGTTATAAACATCCATTCACAGGGGTGAGGTGGTGATTGAGGAACAAACTATCCCTATCTTCATGCTTAAATTGTGGAGAGAAATCAGAGCAGACAAGTGTGTACTAGAAAGGCATCACCTCCTTAATTAAGAAATGCTGTGACTTAATGGGCTCACAACTGAACCCAAGGTAAGAATTATTACAAGTGGCCAAAGAGATAAATGCACATAGGAAGGAATATTTTAATCTTGGTTGAATACAGTGATGATTGGTGGGCAACCTTTACATGAGAAGGTTTTAAAAGAAAGGGAGAGTTTTTACCAAGATAGCTCTTGGTTTTGTGTTTTCAGTTTCTCCTCCTCTCAAAAGAAACCTCAATAATGGTCCTTAAGCTTTGGTTCAGAGCACAGCTATTTAATCCGGCTGTTCCTACAATGGTCAGAGGTGTTACAGTGGGCAGGGATGGAATGCCAGTTTGGCTTCATTTTTGCTTGCACAGATTCAAAACACTGACTTCTTTTTAGAGACCTGAAGGATATTTTGTTTTTTGAAGTATAAATTAAAATAGCAACAATGGAGTCTTCAAGAAAAGTGACTACATCTGAATAACAAGAAGTCTGTATCTACTTAATAACAAGAAGGCAGATCTGCCAGCTTGTAGGGTAGCATGCTTGTGAAAAGTATGAGGAACTCTGTTGCTTGCTATGATTTCAAACTGGAGTAGTTCATCTGATAGTAAAAGAAAAGAATCACAATTGGCAATAAAATAAAAAAGTAGATGATGGCATAGTAAAGATTTTTTTAACTTTTTTTTTTTACCTTTTATTAGTGATTTAATAAGAATTTTTTTTTACCTCTAAGTTTTTCCTTTAGTTTTGATACTTGTGTACTGCCTGAATAAAAAGTATAATCATGTACTAGTTTAATAGAATATATATGTATATATATATATCTTATGTAGTTTCATATTTCCATAGTACTATAGAAAGATAGAGATCTTATAGTCTTTACATAGCAGTAATTTTACAGTGAGACATACTTTTGTTCTACACATAATACTTTCCATCATAAAGGAGAGTACAAATTGCATGAATTTTCAGAATTCTTAATTGGAGAAGCTTATAATGGCTATGCTGCATTAAAGTTTCCTTTTCCTTTCACTGGAGATAGAAACACTCAAAACTGATACCATGATATCAGGTAGAAAATGTAGCCGATTCGTCTAGCATCTTAACCCACTCATACCAACAGCTTGGTATAATTTCTGAAATTCAGCCTAGAGTACAGAAGTCAGATTTAACACTTGCATATTTAAGAATGTGTTGTTATCAACTTTTTAAAAGTTTAGATTCATCAATATATGCCTAATAAAAGGTAGGAAGATATTTATCTCTAAACAAATAAGATGTCAAAGTAACTTTATTTCTTGTTCTTAGAATACTTTATTGCAAGAAAAAGGAGAGGAACTTGAAAAAACTGGATAATATGAGTTTGGTCTCAGTACAAGAAAGTTCTAGAATTTAAATAAGTTAGAAAGCAACCATCCTTTCAAGTCAAATCAGAAGATTCAAGTATCTAGACCAAGGTGTGGACAACAGCAGGCCAGAGTGGTTGGTCAAGAGGGAGAGGGAGAAGGAGAAGGAGAGGGAGAGGGAGACAGAGAGGGAGAAGGAGAGAGAAGCAGACATTTCAAGTAAGAAGCTCTGAGGCAGAGAACAATGAGGCACCTGAGGAGGGAAGGTCAAGCAGGTCCCATAGACAGAGGTCAGCAGGCTAGCTTCTGGGAGGGTAGTGCACCAGAAGACACCCAAGGTGAGATGTGAAAAGAAGACAGAATGATTTGTTCTGGGCCTCCTTTTGAGTTCCTGCTATGTGGGTGGGCCAGGCCTTGCAGGTGTCTGTAGTAGGAGAGACAGGGCCTTCCTAAGATCAGCTTTCAGTTTTCTGTTACCCTCACCCTCTTGTCTCAGGCTATTCAGACAATATTGGATCTTTAATGGTTAAGCTCTGGGGCAGGTGGCTATTTGTTAGGCTACTAATTAGATAAAGGGACTGATTTGCACCAGGATGCAGATAATGCATGGAATTATGCCAAGACCCACAGCTCAGGAGTTTATGACCCCCAGCTACCATGGCGACTATGCCTATTCAGACTGAGGAGTCTTTTTGTTGGGAGAGAGGAGGCAGCACACAGGGCAGGACATCATCAGATTCTGTGGGATTTGAAACTGAAAACTGAAAATGGAAGAGATAAGACAAGAAGATAAGAGGGCACTTGATTTTCTATTTATACCCAAATGGGTAGATTATTCAGGGTTTGTTTCCACTTCCTTGTTTGAAAAAGTAAGGCCATCTCTTGAGAGTAACTGTATGATGAACCTGAGCCTGGGATGGAAGCATTTATTCATGAATATTTTCTGTTTGTACTTTCTTCACACTTCTTAGCAAAATCCCTCTCTCTATATTATTCTTATCTTCATTTACCCAAATATTTTTTTTTCACCAAACAGAACAAACTCAAATCTACATGTTTAGGACACTTGGAAAAACTCAGTTCTATGTTCTGTTCTAATACGTGTAATATAGCCATGGTATTCAAGAATTGCAATAGGGGTTATATGCTCAGTTTATTTGCAATTGTCCTTTTCTTCTTGAGTAATACATAGTACTCTTTCATTCATCTTCAAAAGTGATCTAGTTGAGAACTGACTTTTCTACTTAGAGACTATGTGCCCAAGTCTTCACTCTGTAGACAAAGGCCCAGGGTATTTAAAAATATAACCACTAAGCTGAGGAATAGGACCATTATCCACTATAAAAAGGGAAGGGACATAAGAATGAGTGATGTGAAGGCTTGATTGGGAAGAAAATAAAGCCAGAAAGAGGCTGAAAGATTAAGTGAAAGGAACTGGAGGAAGAGCAAACTGATTTAGAGTCATGGGAATAGTGATTTAAAAAAAAAAAAAAAGGAAAGAATGAAAGAAAAGAAAAAACAAAGTGGTGTTCAGAGATAAAGATGTTTTGTTTATGATTTCTGAGCTTTAGTTGTTTAGAATTGTTTTATTTATTTGTTTATTTATTTACATTTATTTATTGGGTAGAAACCAGAGAAAAGTTGAGAGAGGAAAGGGAGATAGAGAAAGACAGACAATGACAGACCTACTTCACAGCTAGTGAAGCTTTCCTCCTGTGGGTGAGGATGGGTGGCTTGAACCTATGTCCTTGGGCATTGTAATATGTGTGCCACCACCTGATCCCTGAGGTGTATTTATTTTTGGAAAGTCAGAATTTCATGCATGCACACTTTTACCACTCCTGGGATGACCCTTTTACTCAAATAGAGAAAGAGAGTGAGGTTGGAGGTAGATAGTATAATGGTTATACAAAAAGATTCCCCAAAGTCCCAGGTTCAATCACTCTACACCAACATAAGGCAGAACCGAGCAGTGCTCTGATAAAAAATTAATGGGGGCTGGCTGTGGCACATCCAGTTAAGAGCACATAGTACAAAGTGCAAGGACCCGGTTTGAGCCCCCATCCCCCCACCTGCAGGGAGTCTGCTTCACGAGTGGTAAAGCAGGTCTACAGGTGTCTATCTTTCTCTCTCCCTCTGTATCTCCCCCTCCTCTCTCAATTTCTTTCTGTCCTATCCAATTAAAATGGAAAAAATGGCTGCCTGCCAGGAGCAGTGGATTTGTAGTGCTGGCACCAGGCCCCAGAGATAACCCTGGAGGCAATCAATCAATCAAACAAATAAATAGTTAAAAATAATAAAGAAGTGTGTGTGTGTGTGTGTGTGTGTGAGAGAGAGAGAGAGAGAGAGAGAGAAAGAGAGAGAGAGAGAGACAGAGACAGAAACTGAAACTGAAACTGAAACTGAAACTGAGTGAGGAGGAGAAACTCCACAGCAGTGGAGCTTCTCATGTTGCTATATTCCTCTCAGATAGTACCAGTGTTCAAACCTGGATGATGAACCTACACAGATGCCCAACCAAGTGAGCTATCTCTCTGGCCCAAGCGAAGAAATTTTAATAGTGTAGTTTGGGGTTGTAGATCATTTAATAGGAGGCAGAAAACTAACTAAACGGGTAACTGGATACTGTTTAAAGAATGGTAATGCAGGCAGTCAGGCGGTAGTGCAGCAGATTAAGTGCAGGTGGCGCAAAGCGCAAGGACCAGCCTAAGGACCAGGGTTCAAGCCCCCGGCTCCCCACCTACAGGGGAGTCACTTCACAGGCGGTGAAGCAGGTCTGCAGATGTCTATCTTTCTCTCCCCCTCTCTGTCTTCTCCATCTCTCTCCATTTCTCTCTGTCCTATCTAACAACGACGACATCAATAACAACAATAAAACAACAAGGACAACAAAAGTGAATAAATGAATATAAAAATTGGTAATTTTAGCAGGGAAAATGAAAAACAAAAACAAGAGTTGGTGAAATATTCAGGAAGTAGTAGTAACAGAAATTCAGGCCACTTTTAGTGATAGACCTGAAGGAACAGTGCTATTCGAACCTAGTTGGTATTCTTGGGAAAGGGGCTGCTCCCAAAAGCTGACATCATAACTAGATGAATGAATGCAACTATTGTCAAAATCTTGGCTAGAAAAAGGTATAAGAGGACTGGACTTCTCTACTCCCACCCTTGGATCTCCTATCAGGGTCTTCTATTGGTTAATATAGCCAGAAAGGAGAAATAAGAAAATCTCAAAAGGCAAGCAGAAGATTATCATTATCTCAAGGACTGGTGGAAATAGTTTCAGCAGGTGCCTGTAAGTAGTGATTTCATTCAGGATACTAGTAAGACATGGATTGGAAAAAGGATCTTATATTCCCTTCCAGAAGCTTAAGTATATATAGACAATGTCATTCTGCACAAATAAGATAAATAAATGCTTCTTGCAAAATGACTGAGAGCACCCTAACATTTTGAAATTTCCTAATAAAGTAAAATGTATTTCAATAGTTTTGGTGCTATCTATAGTTCTACTCCTAATGTTAATAAAATATAACTGTTTAGGATATTGGAATAAAGAGTAAATGGGTAGACAGACATTCCACTTTAACCTGTTGGAAGCCAGAGAAAATATATGAAGCAATGATTTATATATATATTCAACAGAAAATCATGATGCCTCTTTTCTTTTGCTCTTTTTTTCCCCTCAGGATTCCCTTAGAAATTCTAGGTCATTTGTTGTTCCAGATAATATTTTTGTAGCATTTATTCTATTAATTCTATTCTCTTAAAATGTTTATTAGGATTTTGATAGGAATTGCATTGAATTTATATATTGTTTGGGTAAGATGGTTATTCATGGGGGTAAATAAACCAAGGAGGCAAACATTAGATTTAGGTTTCAAAAATTAACATTATTAAAAGAGGTAGAGAGATTTGGTTGTAAGAGTGAAGGAAGTCCAATGGACTTTGGTGGAGGGACACTGGTACTTTGGTTGTGTAACATATTTTGAAGAGAGTTGAAACTGTACTTCTAAACCCTTTATAGTCTTTTTTTTTTAATTTTTTATTTTATTTTTTTTTAATATTTATTTACTCCCTTTTGTTGCCCTTGTTGTTTTATTGTTGTAGTTATTATTGTTGTTGTCGTTGTTGGATAGGACAGAGAGAAATGGAGAGAGGAGGGGAAGACAGAGAGGGGGAGAGAAAGATAGACACCTGCAGACCTGCTTCACCGCCTGTGAAGCGACTCCCCTGCAGGTGGGGAGCCGGGGGCTCGAACCGGGATCCTTACGCTGGTCCTTGTGCTTTGCGCCACGTGCGCTTAATCCACTGTGCTACCGCCTGACTCCCCCCTTTATAGTCTTGTTGACCAAGGACCTATCAAAGACAAAAAATATCTCAATCTTGTGGAAATAGTTTCACCAGGTGTCTGTCAATAGTGGTTTCATTCAGGATACTAATAAGACATGGACTGGAAATCACATGCTATTAAGATCTTTTCTACTGTGCTTCATCTAAAATAAAATCTTATGTGTGTTTGTCAACTTATAGTTAAACCATATTTCAAAGTGCTCAGCGACCACATCTTTTCAGTGACCCCTTATTTTATTTACAGTGTGGGTCAAAATCTTCATTCAAAAATTAAGATTGTCAAGCTGGATAAATAAAAAAGCAAGACAAATATAAGAAAGCCACTTTAAGCATAATGACACAACAGCATAAAAGAAAATGAATATAAAAAAGCAACCTTTCAGGGAGTCAGGTGGTAGTGCAGCGGGTTAAGCGCATGTGGTGCAAAGTGCAAGGAACATCAGAAGGATACTTGTTCGAGCCCCCATTCCCCACCTTCAGGGGAGTCACTTCACAGGCGGTGTAGCAGGTCTGCATGTGTCTATCTTTCTGTCCCCCTCTGTCTTCCTCTCCTCTACCATTTCTCTCTGTCCTATCTAACAACAACGACATCGATAACAACAACAATAACAACTACAACAACAATAAAAAATTAACTTTGTATTAAAAAAAACTACCTTTCATAATCAGAAAAGAATATTGGAATTAACAGATGAGTAGCTGAGCAAGTTGTGGTATATATACACAATGGAATACTACTCAGCTATTGAAAATGGTGACTTCACTGTTTTCAGCCCATCTTGGATGGAGATTGAAGAAATCATGTTAAGTGAAATAAGTCAGAAACAGAAGGATGAACATGGGATGATCTCACTCTCTGGCAGAAGTTGAAAAACAAGATCAGAAGAGAAAACACAAGTAGAACCTTAACTGGAGTTGGTGTATTGCACCAAAGTAAAAGACTCTGGGGTGGGTAGGTGGGGGGAGAGTACAGGTCCAAAAAAGATGACAGAGGACCTAGTGGGGGTTGTATTGTTATGTGGAAAAATGAGAAATGTTATGCATGTACTAACTATTGTATTTACTGTCGAATGTAAAACATTAATCCCCCAAATAAAGAAATTAAAAAAAAAGAATGTTGGAATTGTGGGTCCTCCTCCTTCTTTTAAAAAAATATTTAATTTCACAAGAAAGAGAAGAAGGAGGAGGAGAAGAGAGAGAAGAGGAGGAGGAGGAGGAGGAGAGAGGACAGCAATGCTCAGCTGAGATATATGCTGAATCTATGAACTCTGGAGCTTCAGGCAAGAACATCTTGTCTGCTACTGCTCGACCTATTTTTCCAGCCCTTACTGTGTGGGTCCTTAAGAAAAGTAAAAATGTTAATATAGTTAAACTACATTTCCAAAAGTTGTACTCAGTCACTGCAGCAGTACTGTTTTAATTTCCTTGTTTTACCACCAGTTCTGAACATTATCAGGCTTTTAACCTTCACCCTTTGAAAGGGAAGCTTTAATAAAAACTGTTGCCTTTTATCTTTAGAATGTTTTTCTTTTTCTTTGATTGAGGGTCAGAAACAGAGAAATGGGCAAGGGAGAGGAGAGAAATTTGCAACACTGCTACACTTGTGAAACTTAACCTCCATGCAGGTGAGGATAGGAGGCTAATCCAGAAGAAACATTTTTCTTGTTACCAAACAGAGCACTTAATATGACTTTCAGTGATAATCAACAAACATCAAAATGGGAATATCAAAGGAATATCTTCCTATCAGAATCTCTAATTCCTGATAAAGACCTAAATTATCAGATGTACATAGCTGCTTGAAACCACTTATTTCTTTTTAAAATCTGCCCCCTTTTCCTGTCATAATTGTACTGCAGTATGTTTTGTGGATAAAGCTACTAGTTCAGATCTTACAGCAGTAGAGTTCCCTTGGAATTCACGCTTTTCTTTCTCTTTTCTTTTAAAGACATTTGCTTTCCTCAGGGTTGCCTTTACTCATGGGTATTTAATCATGTATATAACAAACCACCATACATGTGACTCTCCCAGTAAAACCAGATGGTTTCCCTGAATGGGGATAGATGGAGGAATTTATTGACTTTGATCACTGTACTATAACAAATACAATTACGGTGTGGGAAGTTTCCTACTAGAGTTCAAGAGAAACTAGAGTAACTGCCTTCTTTGGATGATTTGTGTGTCTGAATCAATCAGGAGGCTCTCTCTCAGATCCCATTCTTTCTCATATGTAATCATGAAGATGACACAGCAGTATGTATTTCTGGTAAAGGTTTTCTCTCCGCCCCTATTGCCAATCGAACAAGCACTCCTTTAAAACAGAGGGAATGATTTAGCAGTTGAAGTGTTGGCTTTGAAACATTAAGACTTGGTGGCATCTTTCAAAGTATCATCAGGATTGACTTAGTCCTTCACTTTGGAATTATCACAACCACATGGAATCCTAAGCCATTGCAGCAGAGCTGTCTTTATAAGAAACTCCAGAATTGGCAGCATAATTTTCTCTGGGATTATTGAACACACGGAGAATTATCAATATTTTCTGAACCTTAGTTATTCCATCCTGACTTCAGAATTTTGTATATAGTAAACTGGATGTCTAATTCAATTTTTAACTTAACAATGCTACATGACATTTCATACAGAATGCTTTTATGCTTCTTGTAATTCTGTAGTTGTCCCTATGAATCACTTTGCTCACATAATTTGCCACTTGAATATTGCTTTATAGAACCCAAGAAATATTAGTTTTATATTTACTCTGTGTTATAAAAAGGAAAGAAAGAAAAGTTAAATGATCTTCCAAGACAGGATACCTAGTTAAAATTCATACTTTATGTAGTGTTTACAATGAAATAATTCGTCAGGAAGTTGAATGTTGCCTTAGCCTTTGCCTGAGCTATTTGAGGACTAATACTATCACTCTTGTGACCCACAATTGCAGTCAAATCACAAAGAATGTAAGATGTCCACAAGGCCATCCTACATGTAGCACAGTGTCTGAAGAGGTGTGCAGAGGTGGAGCAAGTGGTGGAAGCAAAGGTAACTGGGATATAAGAACATGCTCATGTGGGAGAGTCACAACCAACAGTGTGTGACTGCATGGTTGCTGGGAAATTGTGCAGATGCAGTCACATCTGCCATGTTGCCCCCTCAGGCTACTGCTAGTTCCCTCGAGAGTTGGGACATTCTCGGAGTGCCTGTTCCGCCATGTTGTGCCCTCAGGGCATTGTCTATTTCCCCGCGATATTTGGAGTGCTTTGGTTACTCCTCCCCCCTCCCATTCTCATGAGAGTTTTTATCCTGTCCTGGAGTGCTATGGTTACTCCTCCCCCTTCTCATTCTCGCAAAAGCTACTCCTATAAAAGCCCTTCTTCTGCACCTCGTTCTCTTGCCAGCGCTTCACTTCGGTGTTCAGACGCAGGAAAGGTTACTGTGTGAGGCGGCCATTTTCGCTACCTCTACGTGGCCCAACTTGCTTCTCTAGCACCCAACTCTGAGGTGCCAGCGCAAATAAAGATTTGTGTTCCCTCTTCGCTCCGGACCCCCCCTCCCCTCTTCTCCGCGGCACACAACAACACATGGTCTTTCTGGAAGAGAAGCTATCAAATTTGTTCTCATACCTGAAGGTATAGGAAGGGTTTGTTTAGATACACAGTTCATCAGGTAGTTGGGTTACTGTGAAACACATGCTCCTGGTTACCCAGACCTGGGCTAAAACCTGGAACCTCACCTCCCTAGAGTCCTATCCCATCAGGGAAAGATTGACAGGCTTGGGGTATGGATTGACATGCTAACCTCCATACTCAGCGGGTACCTTCTTCCCCCCATAAAGATCTTTGGTCCATACTCCCAGAGGGATAAAGAATAAGAGAAAGTTTCAGTGGAGGGGATGGGATAGAGAACTCTGGTGGTAGAAGTTGTACCCCTCTTATCCTACAGTCTTGTCAATTATTATTAAATCACTAACAAAAAATAGTGAAAATATAGCAGCTCAGTCTTTTACTATAGGCTTTATTTAAATGACTATAGTTCTGTGTCTTTTGGAAGCCCTGAAGTTTTGGCTTGTGCTATTCCACAAGTCTGGTCTGGCCTCTTGTACAGTTTTGGTGAGCAGGCCAGTTATCTTCTACACTTCCACTCAGAGGTGGCAATTTCCTTACAATCTGGGGCTCACAGATATTTTCTGATGTGTTTTTTGTCTGTGCAATGCTGCATGTGTTCTTGTTTGATGAGACTGTGGCAAATGCTCTGAGAGATGAGATGGGAACAAGAGTTTTTTTTTTTAACAGGGATTTTTAAATTATTAAAAAAAATTTTATTTATAAAATGGAAATATTGACAAGACTATAGGATAAGAGGGGTACATTTCCACACAATTCCCACCACCAGACTCCATATCCATATCAGACTCCCCTGATAGCTTTCCTATTTTTTATTCCTCAGGGAGTATGGACCCAGGATCATTATGGCGTGCAGAAGGTGGGAGGCCTGGCTTCTGTAATTGCTTCCCCACTGAACACGGGCATTGGCAGGTTGATCCATACTCCCAGCCTCTCTCTCTCTCTCTTTCCCTATCAGGGGAGGGAATGGGATATGGAGTTCTGGTGGTGGAAATTGTGTGGAATTGTACTTCCCTTATCCTATGATTTTTGTCAGTGTTTCCTTTTTTTTTTATCTTTACTTATTTACTTATTATTGAATAGAGACAGAGAGAAATTGAGAGTGGAGGGGGAGATAGAGAGAGAGAGAAACAGAGAAACACCTGCAGCCCTACTTTACCATTTGTGAAGCTCTCCCCCTGCAGGTGGGGACCGGGGGTTTGAACCTGGGTCCTTGCACACTGTAATGTGTGTGCTTAACCACATGCGCCACCACCTGGCCCCCAGTGTTTCCTTTTTATAAGTAAAAATTATATAAAAAATTCCCCCCCCCCAAAAAAAAAAACAGAAGTAGGTGGTAGAAGTGAGATTTCTTTCAGGTCCCCACTGCTAGCTCTTACCTTTAGTAAGCCTTCTTAGCCTGAATTTATCAACACAGCCCTCCTGAGCTCCACATCTGTCTAGCTAGCCTATAAGTCATTACCATCAAGCAGTCCTACTGACAGGAATTTGTTCCTGAGAATAAAAATACCCCTGTGTAAAGATAGATGAGCCCAACATTTATCAGTGTTAAAGTGGTAAGTAGAATACAAAAGAAGGGCCCATTGTTGCCTGATGGTTGCAAAGAATAAAATAGTAATACAATGATAACTGATTACCATTGATAAAATGATAATTATGCAGTCAATAAAAAGATGGAATTATATATATGATCTCGAAATTAGTGCAGCCTGGAATGTTCCTAGCTGTGACCACAGAATGTGAGTTCGGACCTATAGGGATGCAAAGGTTACATAGGCTTCTAAGCTTAATATGGGCCCCAGATCAAATCCATGGGGTTTACAAACATTTCCAAAGTATATGTATGTAGAAATAGCAAATGCATTTGACTAAAGTAGTCATATAAAATTGAATTATTAAACACAGAAAGAAAAATAATAGTTTTTCTTGGGGGGAGGTCTACATTTGGTAGATTGTATCACTATGCTAGATAAAATAAACACTTTTATTTTCTTATTCTTTCTTTACCTGGGTCCTAATATAGGCAGTAGCTTCCTTCCTTCCTTCCTTCCTTCCTTTCTTCCTTTCTTTCTTTCTCTTTCTTTCTTTCTTTCTTTCTTTCTTTCTTTCTTTCTTTCTTTCTTTCTCTCTTTTCCCATTCTTTTCTTTTTCTCATCAGGAAGAACTGGGGGGAGTTCATATACCAGCTTTTTTTTTTTTTTTTTTTTTTTTTTTACCTTTTGGGAGTTCATGCCTCCTGTATACATGCATCTCTCAAACAACTTAATAAATTATATTGAGATTACCCATTCCCTGGTCTGAATTATCCATTAGGTTGAGAGCTTTTGGGAGGCAAACTGTCTTTGCTACTGTCATCTCGTCAATACCTTTCATAACACTTGACATATAGTACCATGGTAGGTCATAGATAAATGTTTCATGACTTATCAAGTACTTTTTATCAACTTCTGGCAGTATTTAACTGTTATTAACTATAATCAGAAAAACTTTTAGATATTTTTCCAAGATTTATTTACTTTCATTAGAGAGAGACATAGATAGATCAGAGGATAGCTTAGATTTATTATGTGGTAGTGTCTGAGAATGAACCTAGAACCTCAGGCCTCAGGCATGTGAGTTTGGTGTGTTACCATTGTACTATACAGTCTCCTTGGCCCCAACCAGAAAAAAGTCAAAAGCAAATATAGCAAAAATGTACTTTTGTTGAGAAAATATCACTACAGTGGCATGTCATGTGTATTCCTTAGAATTGTATTATTATTATTTTTTAAAATTTCATTCTTTCTTCCTTTCTTTTTTATTTTTGTATTGGGGGATTAGTGGTTTACAGTTGACAGTAAATTACAACAGTTTGTCCATGTATAACGTTTCCACATAACAATACAACCCCTACTAGTTCTTCCTCTGCCATTATGTTTCAGGACCTGAGAGCCCCTCTGCCAGTCTTTTACTTAGGTGCAGTACACCAACTCCAGTCCAAGTTCTGCTTTGCACTTTCCCTTCTGATCCTGTTTTTCAGCTTCTGTCTATGAGTGAAATCAGCCCATATTCATCCTTATGTTTCTGACTTACCTCACTTAACATGATATCTTTAAGCTCCAAGAATTCCATTACTTCTAAAATTGATTAATTCTGCCACCAATGTTTCCCTAGGGCTTTGTGCCTGCACAATTTCTATACCCCCCTTTTTTTTAGTGAGAGAGAGAGGGAAAAGGCTGAAAGGAACATCAAAAAGGGATAGATCACAGCGCTGGTTTATCACTTGTGGAGCTTCCCTTTTGCATGGTGTTCATATGTGATGCCTCAGGGCTTGAACTCAGATTTTCTGGCTTGGCAAAGTGTATGTTCTGTCAGTTGAGCCATCTTCTGGAATATATTATTATTATTACTTTTTAACTCAGATACTATAAAAATTCTGATGTATTTCAGGCAGACTAAAAAGTTTAGAAACTTTAAAAAAATAATAACAGATGCCCACATATCTACCCCAAATACTTAGCAAATGAAAGTTCTTTGAGTTAACTTTCTGTCTTTATAAGAGTGCAATAAAGAGTTGCCCATCCTTCCCATCCCGACCATTGCCTCTCTCTCTTGTTAGTGAGTTAACACTGATATTCTGAAATAGCATGTATTTTTCTCTAAGAATAATAAAAGAAAAGAAGAAAAAGAAGAAGAGGAGGAGGAGGAGGAGAAGGAAGAGGAAGAGGAAGAGGAGGAGGAGGAAGAGGAGGAGGAGGAGGAATGTTTAGGGGCCAGGTGATCGCGCATCTGGTTGAGTGCACACATTACAGTGCACAAGGGCCCAGGTTCAAGCCCGTGGTCCCCACCTGCAGGAGGAAAGCTATGCGAGTGGTGAAGCAGGGCTACAGGTGTCTCTCCGTCTCTCTCCCTATCATCCATTTCCCTCTTGATTTCTGGCTGTCTTTATCCAATAAGTAAATGAAAATAATAAAAAAGAATGTTTATTATTAATAATGAGATACATTTCAAATATAATATCTTAATTTTTTTTCTCTTTTGGGGTCATGTGTTCTCTTTTATATACCCACAGAACCATGCTAACTAGAACTTGGAAATATTACAGCACATCTTTGACTAGCAAATATTTATTAGGGAGGGGTGATTATTTTGAATTAAACGTAACTATCCCATGACTTTTTGCTTGCTTAATGGAAAAGTGTGATCTAGGAATTGAAACACCTTGCATTTCTTGGGCTTAGAACCACAAATGGCATATCCAAATATTATGCACTTCATTTTTTCACATTCTGTATCAGTTCTGGAAATAGTCTTGAACCTCCTTGTCATAGATGCATAAGAAGTTTTCTGTCTAGAGGCAAAAATATAATTTTCCCCTATGTTTCTACCAATGTGTCTCCACTTGTCCTCTTCAACTTGTTTCTCACTGTACATATAACACAGCACAATATACCTGGAAGATAGTTAATTTTACATAATTTGGTATTCCCAGAATAAATCAAGGATTAATTTCATGTCATAGAATTGATCTTTTCAAGATTACAATTCAATCTCTTTTTATATATTCAGAAAGTCTGTGATCACCACCACTATCTAATTTCACTGGTACATTTTCATTATTCAAAAAAAAAAAAAAGATTTCTTACTTGTTGTAAGTAACCACTAATCTACTTTCTTCTTTTTCTTTTAAAGGAGAGAGGGAGACTGAGGAGAAAGAGAGAGAAAAAAAAAACTAAAAAAAGGTCTTTACTTAGACTTTATCCCGAATTAAGAGTCAACACTAAATACAAATATGTTTTTCATGTGGACATTTATTGAAACTCATTTGACTTTCAATGTTATTTCTATGAAGCTGTTTGACCCTATATAACTGATTCTTCCTGCTTTTCAGCCCATCTGACTTCACCAAAAATGAAAAATTCAGATTAAAAAATGTTTTCCACACTCAGTTTTTCTTCTTAACTGACCTGCTCTAGCTCATTTAAAGAATTTGCTTCCTGGCATGTTGTCCGTCTTGGGCTTCTTGTTCCATTCTCCCTCTTGCCTTTTGACTTAATTTCACATTCTCCTCTTTATTTATTTATTTTTGTCCCTCTGGATCAAGTTTGGTACTGATTCTTTATATAAATATATATTTTTTAAATTATATTTATTTATTGGATAGAGGCAGCCAGAAATTGAGAGGGAAGGGGGAGACAGAGGAGAGAGACACCTACAGCTTCACCACTATTGAAGCTTTCCCTCTGCAGGTGGGGAGCAGGAGCTCGAACCTGGGTCCTTGTACACTATAACATGTGCACCCAACCAGGTGCGCCACAACCAGGCCCCTGGTGTTCTTGGGTAAGTTGTCATCTCCTTCATTGCTGTTATATGTTCAGCTATTCTGCATAAGTATCTCTCCAAATATGAATAGGATGCTGGAAACTAAATTTAGACTACCATTCAGATATGAACAGACAAATAAAACAGTACCAGATAAATAAAAACTAAAGGAGTTTGCCTCTACCAGATATGCCTTGCAAGATTACTGAACAGTGGGCCACAGAATAAAAAACAACAGACATTTAACTTTCAACAAAGTGCTACACAGTTGAACAAACCCAGCAACACAAACCATAGAGATAGGAGTAAGGTATGAAAGCAGAGGAAGAAATGGATAAATGCTATTCAAGCAAAGAATAGTGAGACAAGAACAGTTTTTAAAAGACTTTATTAGATATATTTATATATAAATTACATATATACATATATGTAATGCTTTTATGTGTAACACACTTCATATTTATGGTGCTCTATGTCTTTTTAAATGATGCCATTTTCTCTTTAGTAGTTTTCATCTTTCTTACATCTTATTTTTTTGTTTTTCTTACCCTTGTTATTAAAGATAATGCCTTGAGGTTCTTTTATTTGGTCATACTTTCTGAAATTACTATGCCCTTTTTTTTTTGTATTTCTTTACAGAGTTCTACCAGTATTTGTTCTTACTTACTCTTTCTTTCTTTCCTTTCTTTTCTTTCTTTTTACTAACAACCACATCCAGATATCTATCTCTTCCTTTAGAGTGCATATTTTATTTACCATGTTTCTTTTTACATGTGTTAAACATACATGAATTTATGTTAAAAATATATAGCCAAGCTATTCCTAATACTTTGTGGAAACTATGGTGGTTATCCTGAGGTGGGGTGGAGTGGGAGGGGAGTCATAGAACTGTGATGGTGGGTCAGTGTGAAACTATACCTTTACAACTTTAAGATACTGTAAACTGTTAATTGACCTGTCTGTTCTTATTAAAAATTATCTATATTTATTTATCGGATAGAGACAGCCAGAAATCAAGAGGGAAGGGGAAGATAGAGAGGAAAAGAGACACATAGACACTTGCATCTCTGCTTCATCACTCACAAAGTGTTCCCCCTGCAGGTGGGGACTGGGGGCTTGAACCTGGATCCTTGTGCATTGTAACATGTGCACTCCACCAGGTGCACCACCACCCAGCCCCACTAATAATAATTTTTAATGGAAAATGTCTATGAGTATAATTTTGAACTGGCTTGATAAAACACTGAGATCCTGTTATTGTCCATATGTCTGTCTTTTTAGAACCATCAAACAAATAAGTACAGTAAAACTTAAGGTTAACTTAGACTCCACTAATATCCTAGGTGACTTCCTCCCTAACTTGAGGCCAGACACTATAAACCTAATACTGGTTTGGATACATTAAATGACACTCAAGGCTTTACTAACTGGGAGAAAGTGTAAGTTCATCAGAGAAAGAAAGGACTAGAAAAGCTGGATAAAGACAAAAATCGCTTAAAGATGGCCTTTTTGGTCATTACCAGCCCACTCCATCACCTGAAGACCTAATCAGGGAATCCTTGGATTCCCACATAAATACAATGAGTCAAGGCCTCTAATAGGTCCCTCTTTCTTCACCATCACTGGTAACTTTCATCAGGAATGTTATCATAAACTGTGGGCTTCTTCAAACCTTGCTCTCACTATAAAGTAGCAATAATAGGGATTGCCCACTTTTTTTCTTTTTTTCCCCACTTTTTCAAGGGAAGCTGGATCAGCCTATTCTGCCACTTGAGAAAGACTAGTCCTGAAATGAATGTAGCCTAGAATGTTCTCAGTTGTGATGATGGACTATGAGCTCAGACTGAGAAGGACTCAAAGGTTATGCAGCCTCCTGAGCTAAATATATATATGGGCCCTTGGTCAGATTGATGTGATAAACAATTCACTAAATTTATATATTTTCTTCAAGTTTGTAGCTACTCTCTGCCCAAATCCAACTTTCTAGCTCCATTCTCAATTCTGACATCATCTTTTCAACAATATTTTTAGTCTACCTCCATGTTAGCTATCAAACTCAAGCAAAAACTACTAAAGTCATGAGCACCTAGGAATATGCCTCATATAGTTTTCCTAGATTCTTTCCACCCCAAGATCCCTATTCATGTCTGCTATATTCCTACCTTTTCTGTTCCCGTTTGTTAGTCATTTTGTGCTGCTGTATATCTTACCGCCTTTCAGCCACCAAGTTGCTACTGATGCCTTCCTGACTTCCCTGGGCAGATTACCTTACCAATGTGTCCCAGAACCTCACCTCACCTCTCCAAAGCCCTACCCCACTAGAGAAAGAAATAGGTTGAGGGTAAGGATTGACCTGCCAACATCCATGTCCAGCAGAGGAACAATTACAGAAGCCAGAACTCCCTGCTTTTGCACACCATAAAGAATTTTGGTCCATACTCCCAGAGGGGGAGAAATGTTAGGGGAAGATAACCAGAAGCTCTGAACTCCAATTCCATCAAGACCCATCGAAGAGGAAAACAGAAAGTATGTTCAAAAGTAGCAGTAAGTATGGGTTTGACTTAGGAAGGAAAGTGAGGAAGGACAATAGAAAGATGGGCAAATATATGTAGACAGATAGTTATAGAAATAATAGTCAACCTATATTTGTAACCTTAGGAGAACTACTCTAATTTTCCAGTGGTGGGAATGAGGATACAGAACTCTGGTGGTGGGAACAGTAAGGGATTAGATCACTGTTAACTCATAATTTTGGAAATCAATATTAAGTCACTAATAAAACAAACAACGAATAAAATGAAAGAAGGTAAATTAGCTAGGGGATAGATGTAACACCAAAGAATTTTCAAATTATTATGAAAGAATAAGCATTGGTCTAAAACATTGCTCAGAGTAGTACTCTTTTTTTTTTTTTTTTTTACAATTTTTAATATTTATTTATTTTCCCTTTTGTTGCCCTTTTTTATTGTTATAGTTATTTTTTGTTGTTGTTATTGATGTCCTTGTTGTTAGATAGGTCAGAAATGGAGAGAGATGGGGAAGGAGAGAGAGACACCTGCAGACCTGCTTCACTGCCTGTGAAGTGACTCCCTTACAGGTGGGGAGCCGAGGGCTGGAACTGGGATCCTTAAGTTGGTCCTTGTGCTTCCCGCAGCATGTGCTTAACCAGCTACGCTACCGCCCAACTCCCCAGAGTAGTACTTTTACAACTGTCTTACAGTGTTTTTTTACTATCCCCTAGTAAGTATTATAAATAGCTCACTGATCAAAGGTTTTTAAATAAAAACAAATTTCTTTTGAAACCAAGAATGCTGTCAAGAAAGTGTTTTTTCTTGGGGCAGGGTAGTGGCCCACCTGGTTAAGTGCACACATTACAGTGCACAAAGGTCCAGGTTCAAGCTTCTGGTCCCCAAAAGCAGGGGAAAGCTTAATGAGTGGTGAAGCAGGGCTGCAAGTGTCTCTCTGTCTCTCTATCCCCCTTCCTTCTAAATTTCTGTCTGTCCTATCAAATGACTAAATAGAGTTAAAAAAAAACTTATAAAAAAGTGTTTTTCTTAACAAGTTATAAGAAAAGTTACCACTTAATCAGAGGTTTTAATTTTCTGTGTTTGAAAAAATTACTCTGTTGACTTGGGTCTTGTTTTTTTCCCTTGCTATTAGATAGGGTGATTAATTTCTGTAAACTACTTTGAGGATGTTAAATGGAAGATAACTATCAAAATACAAAGAATAACCATATGCTTTACTATATTTCTAGTCATCTGATTTTGAAATGTGTGTTCATTTCTAGTGTCATAGAGGAAACACCATCTGCATATTTCATCCTGTTGTGATGAGTTATAAGAAGGGATATGGAAGTCAGCTCTGAATTTCCTTTTCTTTTGGTGTGTGTAAGCCAGTCTTTAATGTTTTTGCCCTGTTGTTTTGTGGTTTCCTTTCCTCTACGTCAACTGTGTTCGTGTGAAGGGCTTTCTCTGAGATTAAACGTTTGACTCATTGGCACCATTTCTGAATTTTCATCTGCCAAATGCTTTACATACAGACCACATAAAGTTATTATGTTTTTCTCACTGAGAACCTGACGGTGTTCTGGCAGACCCTCGCTGGATAAGTCAGACACCTATTTTTAAAACTCTATTGAATATGAAGATGAAATTGTGATGTGGGGAGGATGGAAGAGTACTGAGTGGAAGTTCCTTCTATTAATATTCAAGAGAGAGGCCTTTTTTTTTTTTATCAGGCATTCTGATTCAATAGAAATTTTTAAGTACAGAGATGTAAAAATCAGACAAGCTGAGGAAAGTTAGTGTGTTGAGCGATTCCTCCAGTCAAGAAAATGTCTCCACTTTCAGAAATTGGGGATGGTCTGTGAATTTGTGAGGTTAGTCCCGCAGCTGCAAAGTTGAATATGTGGGTTCATTGGTATGTGTAGAATGTGTTTGATCAGTTTCCCCACTTGAGGCTGAAGAAGGGGCATAAAAAGAGTATGTTTGAAATGGCAGGAAGTACAAGTTGACTTCTGAGAATATACTTTAGTTTGAATTTAGAGTGTAGGAAAGCTTCTTATTGAAATATTTTGCAATGAAACAATTTGATTATTTTGGAGTTTTCAACATATGAAAAGTGCAGAACAGTTTTGTTTTGTGTTGCCATAAGCAAATCTTCTGTTACTCTTCTCCTTTTGACATCTCTCAGGGTCTGACACGAGCTCTACTACTTGGAGAATATAATATGGAAATAAGAATGATGGTCTTGATGACCTTATTGTATCTCTAACAACCAAGAGATGATCATGAAAAATATCTTTTCTTTTGAACTAACTTTGGTAATGGCCCTTTTGCTCATGGTTTCAAAATTCAGCAGACATTTTTTTTCTTACAGCATAGTTAGATAGTAAATAGCCCAATACCAAGAGTATCCTCAGGGGTAGCTAGCTTTAGGCTGTAGGTAGAATGTTAGCTAAGGTCATTATGGAAGTAGGAGAAAAATCCAGGATCAACTTCATTGCCCTGAGCAAATTACTGTCGGCAGCTCCAAAACATAGGAACAGCTGAAGAAAATCAAATTCTTTGTTCGTTGTAAATAATTTTATTGGGGCTTAATGGTTTATAGCACAGTTGTTGACACATGGGTACAGTTTTTCATCTCCCTGTGATAGGTATCTGTAAATCACTCTCATCTTCAACTTAAGTTCATTTCCACCACCATGCACCAGGACCCAATACCTTCTCCAACCTCTCCCTTTCCTTTCCTCCCTGGAGTCCTTTGCTTTGGTGAAATACACCATTTCTGGTCTAGATTTGTCTAGGTTTCACTTTCTATTTTTCTGTCTCTACCCAATAAAAGTATATTTTAGAAAGCATATATTTTTCCCATCCAAGTACTAACCAGGCCCAACCCTGCTTAGCTTCTGAGATCAAATGAGATCAGGCATGTTCAGGGTGGTATGGCCGTAGACAGAAAGCCTATATTTCTATAGTTGTAAAAAAGTAATTTCAGTAGTATTTGGAGGAGAATAAAGATTATTCCAAACTTTTCATTCTTCTAACTTTCTCCTAATTAAAAATAAATATGGGCTCAAATTTTCAATCAGCAATACATTTTTTTATTTTAAAATATCAGTAACTTTAAATGATATTAGCAGGAATAGGACATATAAATCATGTGGATGCAATAAACTCACAAGTAGCAGATGCAAGACTATGTGACTTATTTAACTTTATTTAAATTTTTTTAAAAGAATTTATTTATTTATTGATGAGAAAGATAGGAAGAGAAAGAACCAGACATCACTCTGGTTCATGTGCTGCTGAGGTTTGAACTTGGGACCTCATGCTTGAGAATCCAATACTTTATCACCTTTAGCACCACCTCCTGGACCATCTTATTTAACTTTAAATACCTTGTGGTGGCTGGGTGTTGGTGTACTCTGTTGAGTGCATAAGTTATCATGAGAAAGGACCCTGGTTCAAGCCCTCACTTCCCACCTGTGGGAGGAAGAGTAATAGGTGGTAACGAAGATCAGCAGTTCTCTCTCTCTTTCTCCCTCCCTTCTCAATTTCTCTCTATACTATTTGATTAAAAAAATGAAAGGAGAGAGAGAGAGATAAATGGAAAATGGCCACTAGACTGGTGGATCTGTCAAGGAGGCACTGAGCCCCCAGCAATAACACTGGTGGCAATAAAGAAATAAATGTTGTGGATTAGGAATTGAACCAAGTAATTTTTATACTAATTTCTGGCAAGATTAGACATAAAATGTAATGGAAACTTTTAGTAATATTCATTTTTAGTTAAGTTCTGTTGAATTTTTTTTAAATTTAATTTATAAAATAAGAAATAGAACAACTGGGAAATTGTTGGTATGCTTCTAAAAACCCCTTCTGTTTCATTTGGTTTAAATCCCCCCTGCTTAACACTGCATTCTGTTTACATAACTACTGTATTCTATTTACATAACCACTGCAGGGCATTGGTTCAATCCCCACTGGTTCATGATATGTTTTTGCTCCGCCCCCTCTCCTTGTCACACCCTGATCTTCCACCAGTCACTTTTTGCTCCACCCTCTCTGCATCACATCCTGTTCACACCCTACTTGGGAAGTATACATAAAGACAACATTGTTCATTTTAGTTTAGTTTAGCTTAGCTCGGCTTAGATTGTGCTGCGTCCTGCATGAATAAAGAGATACTGCGTACAGCTCAACCATGAGTCCCTGGTCGTCTGTCTCCCATCAATGAAGCTCAGCCCGACATATGGTGCCCGAACAAGGGACTGACATAAGCCCTGAAACGGAGACCGGCACCAACGTGGGACCTAACCCACCCATCGCCCAGATAAGTAAACTTGGCTACCCATCTACCATGGGTTGCCTTTCCACTTACGAAGAGGTTTGCCAAAGCCTCTACTGTTTCATTATGAGACAGTTTCTCTATCTCTGGAACATTTTACTCTGGGCCACACTTCGGTTCCCTGACCGGGAACTTTGGTTTCTTATGACCAGGATCATAGAGCTTGGGAGATGCACGGAGATTTCTCCTTGGACTTTCTGGATCCCCTCTCTCATGTTTTCCGAGGAAAAGGACTACGTTTTGCTCCAGGCCACAATTTGGTTCTTTATGACCGTGATCATAGACCTTGGGATATGCACAGAGATTTCCACTGGGACTTTCTGGACTTCTTCTCACATGTTTCCCATGGAGAAGGACTACTCTAATTTGAGGAGCATTCTCCAGTACTGTGGCAGTCCCCAAGAATGGAGACACATGGTTAGTTCTACTCTCCTGATTGGATTCTATCTTCGATGGGAAGACACTTTTAAAAATGGGTGCCTGAAGCAATCCAGCAGGAACAGTCAGAAGCACCCTAAATGGAATTTAGAAGAGCTTTTTGGACTAGGATGCCCTCTAGGGACTCTTGATACTACATGGTGAGATCTGTTTTGTAAGAGAGTAATTTGAATGACTGAATTTTTGTTTGACATTGACTTAAAAAAAAAAAAAGCTGGACGCAGCCATGATTTCTAGAGACATCCAGAAACAATCCAAAAAATTGTTTTTTCCCTCCTTTGATTTCTTTTTTAACGTCTTGGCATAAATCTGAAATGTTTAATCCTGAAACGGTATGAGTTATGGGTGGGGCAGATAGTGCAATGATTATGTTAATTATTCTCATGCCTGAGGCTTCTACCATGGTTCTTCTGTTTACCTTTCCACATTTTATTGAGTTTAAACTGTTTAAACAACCTTAAAATCATACTAGAAAGGACTTCCAATTATAATGGAGTTATCAATTATAGTAAACTTTTAATCTGCTACAAGTTTTGTTTGACAAGTAAGTGAATTTCAGCTGTCAAGTCTTCACATGAAAAAGCATCTACTCAAATGAAATTCCTGGAAATCCATTTGGATCCTGTTCTCTGACATCACCCACAAGATGGAATGACTACAACACACCCCCGGAAACCAATGATGTGACCTGGCACGACCTGAAGAAACAGATTCACAGACTCCAAAGATCACTCTCTACAGAAAAGCAGAATTCTGGTGGCCGACATTCCCCATCAAGACAGACATGCAGCATTTCATCCCTTGGCATTTTCTTTTGTGGTCAGCTACTTTGGACTGACACCTCCATCAGACTTACCGGTACACGCTGCTGTGTTTCTCAAAGACTAACTTCAGCCAATTGCCCTGAGACTTTATAGACCAAGTCTCCTCGCCTGCAGGCTCTGTCCCCAGAGGTAGAAAACTCCTCCTCCTTATTAGGTTATGCCCACAGAGGCAGGAAACGCCCTTTGAGGCAAGAGATGCCCCCAGAGGCATGAAGCGCTCCCAGAGGCAAGAAATGTCCTTTCACCTGCTAGGCCTTGCCCTTTGATGCAAGAAACGTTCCCCTTGGCATCACACTGGTTATTGCTGCTCATCTATTTTTTTTCCATGTATTATTCCAGTTCTTTTGAAAACGCCTGTACGATATAGGTTTCTGTTCACCCCACACTCCTAATACTATGGCCATTAGTTAAAAAGAAAGGGGGAATTGTTGGTATGCTTCTAAAAACCCCTTCTGTTTCATTTGGTTTAAATCCCCCCTGCTTAACACTACATTCTATTTACATAACTACTGTATTCTATTTACATAACCACTGCAGGGCATTGGTTCAATCCCCACTGGTTCATGATATGTTTTTGCTCCGCCCCCTCTCCTTGTCACACCCTGATCTTCCACCAGTCACTTTTTGCTCCACCCTCTCTATGTCACATCCTGTTTCCACCCTACTTGGAGAGTATAAAAACAGCTGCTCTTCTGATTAAAGACACTTGGAAATTGCTTTCCGGCTCCGAGAGTTCCAGAGTGTATCTCCTGCGAAGTTAGTACGGCACGAGTTCCTGATCCCTCTCCCACGCAGCAGCCTAGATCAGCTCCAGTTGAGTTCTCTCCAACCCAGAGAGCACTAGCTCGGGAAGAAGCACCCTCAGGCTATCCCGGCAGGAAATGTTATGCATCAACTTGGAAATGTTATGCATGTACAGACTATTGTATTTACTGTTGAATGTAAAACATTAATTCCCCAATAAAGAAATTAAAATAAAGAAAAAAAAAAGAAATAGAACATATTGGCAAAACTATAGGATAAGGGGTAAAATTCCACACATTTCCCACCATTAGAGTTCTGTGTCCCATCCCCTCCTTTGAAAGTTTTGGAAGTATGGATAGACTTGCTGATGCCCATGTTCAATGGAAAAGCAATTACAGAAGCCAGACCTTCCACCTTCTGCACCCCATAATGATCCTGGGTCCATATTCCCAGAGCGATAAAGAATAGGAAAGTTCCATTGAAATTTATTAGTTAGATATAGTTTAGAGCCACCACTACTGAAAATTCATCTTGTTAAAAAGAATCTTTAGCTCAGTTCTAATGTGCCAGTTTTGACTCTTGATCATGAGGTGTTTTGAAAAGACTTTTGTATGAGACACACGAGAGAGAGAGAGAGAGAAAGAGAGACTAGAGCAGTGCTCTGCTCTGTTCTATGTCAGGGCCTCACACTTTCAGGTCCTATGCTCTATCTACCGGGTTTCCCCCCATCCCCAGCTTCATTTCTTCTGGAAGAGAAAGTACTGTTCCTCTATTTGTGAAGTTCAGTTTATATCTGCCCTTCTTGTTTGTCTGCAGAGCCTAGCATTGAAACCGGGGCCCCACAAATACAAGAACTGAGCTTTACTGCTGAGACACTTCCCTGACCCATGATGATGAGCTATTTCTACACATAGTAAGACTGATTCTGTTGTTCTGTTCAGACTTCACTCAAGCAACTTTGGTCTTTCCTGATGACTTAATGCCATGCAAACATTTAGAGACAATTCTATAGTTTTTTTTTTAACTGATAAAACTAGTTTTTGGAGATAGTAGACAAATTATAGTCATAAAGTGAGAAGAGAGAATGTCTTGAGCAAAATATAATCTAAAAGGCTCCATTTCCAGATAGAGAGTTTTATATATCATTCAGAAATTGCTACTGATTTTGAAATGTTAATTCAGACTCAAGTGTTTGAGGCACTTGTTCCTTTACTTGAATTATGACAGTTCCAGTAAGCTCAAAGTTTTCTGAGTCTCTGTTTTGGAGTAGATCTCTCTTCTTTAGTGAAAAATAAAGACAGGGGCCGGGTGATGGTTTACCTGGTGAGCATGTTTTATGATCATTTGAAGGTACATTTAGCATCAAATACCTCTATAATGTAAGTATTTCCTTCATGTTTATGGAAGAGGTACATCTTAGTTTGAATTCCCCTGAAACAGGCTCTGATATCCTAAATTTGTGTGTAGGAAAAGGTGGAAGAGTGTTGGGCAGTGTTCTTGGTAACACCTTTCAGGAAGACCATATATATTGAATCCAAAATTAATTGTAAGGTTAACAAATGTAATGACAAGGGAAGGAGAATTAGGCAGAAAAGAAGCTGAAATGTATTTATAAGTATATTTGCCACGTGGATTATCAGTGGTGATCCATCATTCCCTGCTCTTTGTTTCTCTCTCTCTCTCTCTTTCTCTCCTTTTGGAGAGTGATAAAAAAATGTGCGACACCTGCAGCATTGCTCCACTGTTCCTAAATCATTGTTTTAGAAGTAGAGATCAAGACCTTTAAAACTGTTAATATATGTGCTTTACCAGAGAGGCAGATTTTCAGTAAAAATCTTGGCAGATTTTCAGTAAAAATCTTGGTTACTTGGTTTGGGTGGAGTGTCCTAGAGCTAGAATCCTTTAATACTATCCTAAAAAGTGGAGAGGAGACCAATGTGTATGTGTGTGTGTGTGTGTGTGTGTGTGTGTGTGTGTGTGTTACTGGAGAATAAACTCAATACCTCATGCATTCACCTTTCTGCTGAATGGTCTCCTAGGTCTGATTTTTTTATTTTTTAACTCAAAGGAGAAGAGGTAGAGGAAGGATCTCTCAGTACTACTCTACCATCCACTAGAGTCCCCTCTATTGCCTCCCCCCATTATCCATGATGCTCTGAGATCATTCCAGGGCTTGCCCTTAGAGCCTTTCATGTAGTAAGAGATATGCTTTACTAGGTGAGCTACTTTCTACTTTTCTTCCTAGAAGGTAAGCTTTATTCTTTCTTTTTTTATTTATATATTTTTTATTTATAAAACGGAAATATTGACAAAATCATAGGATAAGAGGGGTGCCAGGCTAGCGTGGGGGTGCCTCTTCCCTGGCACGTACACTCTGGGTTGGAGAGAACTCAACTGGAGCCAGCCTGGGCTGCTACTCACTCAGCAATGAAGGAGAGAGAGTTTTGAATTCCTGGTGGAGTGGTAATGCAATGTCTTTATTGATCAGAGAGACAACGCTTTTATAGGATAGAACAGGAAGTAGTAAGTTGGAAACAGAAATGGCTAGGAAAGGGGGTGGAGAAATGCAAAAGCGGGCTGGAAAGGTAGAAACTTCCTTAGCAACTGTTGCGAGGGTTTTAACTGGTGAGAGTAATGTTCCCCTGCAGGCAGGGAGGGTCTCAAGGTAGAAAGAAGATAGATCAAAGGAATGGAAGGGGTGGGGATCTTTCAGGCAAAACAATGATTATGTAAATAGGCCATAGTATCAGGAATACAAGGAGGAACAGGGGGAGCTGGCTTAATGCCCGACAGAGGGGTACAATTCCACACAATTCCCACCACCAGAACTCCATATCCCATTTGTGGGGGCTGTTTCTCTTCTGTGTATCATTGGCTGGTGACCACAGAGGATGGGGGGAGAGATGGGCCACCCCGGGGCTGACAAGGGAGAGTGCACAGAGAGGATCACAGGACATCCTCCAGGAGAAGCTTCAGAGAGACAGCTCATTTATTCGGGGATACAAACAAGCAGGTATACCCAAGGGTTAGATAAAGGTTAAGGGGGGGAGGTTGGGCGGTAGCACAGCAGGTTAAGCGCAGGTGGCACTAAGTGCAAGGACTGGCTTAAGGATCCCCGTTCGAGCCCCCAGCTCCCCACCAGCAGGGGAGTTGCTTCATAGGTTTGAAGCAAGTCTGCAGGTGTCTTTCTCTCCCCTTCTCTGTCTTTCCCTCTTCTCTCCATTTCTCTCTGTCCTATCCAACAACAATGACATCAATAAAAACAACAATAAAACAAGGGCAACAAAAGGAAATAAAATAAAATATTTAAAAAAAAAAGAAAAAGGTTAAGGTAATCATTAAGCCATACGTACAATACAGGGTTAAGTCTTGACCTATAAGGTGTTTGTTCATTACTGGGAAGTTACTGTATAAGGTCTGGTCATGAGCTCACCATGCATAGGTAGGCTTCTCTCTAAAGGTGAATCATGAGCATCTCAGGGCATGGGGGGAGGGGGAAGTTAAGCAAAACGAGGATATTTCTTGTGGGTTTTAGTCGGCCATATATGGTAACTTATGGCCTTTGTTCAAAAGGAACGAGGAAATATGTGCAGGAAGATTCCTGGCCTGGTAAATTCCATTGTTAATAATAATAATAATAATAATAATAATAATAATAATAATGTCATAAGGTCAGGTGGGGACCTGTTTACTGCCCCTCCTGTGAGGAGGGGGTTGGGGTTGACCCTCTCAGACCTTCATGGAGTTGATGGTCTGGATTTTCCAGACAGCAGGCTTTTCCCCACACCCATTCCTTCCCTTGATAGCTTTCCTATTATTTAACTCTCTGGAAGTATGGACCCAGGATCATTACTGGATGCAGAATGTGGCAGGTCTAGCGTCTGTAATTGCTTCCTTGCTGAACATGAGTGCTAGCAGGTTGATCCATACTCCCAGCTTATCTCTCTCTTTCCCTAGTGGGGTAGGGGCCTGGGGAGGCGGGGGTCCAGGACACATTGATGAGGTTGTCTGCCTAGGGAAGTCTGGTTGGCATCATGGTAGCATCTGAAACCTAGTGGCGGAGTAATGAAGCTGAAGGGTTGACATTCCACACCTGATGTCTCTGGACACAGTTCAAAGTGAAATATGCTGAGGAGGGATTGGCTGCATTGATTAGGTTGGGATCAGCAGATGCTGATTATATCAGTTGGTATGAATTGAAAGATACATGCATGAAAGTGAGCTCTACCTTAGAGGTTCCAGGACTGGGGAAATATGGGTTTCATAGAGAAAGGGAAAGGCTCCTGCTTTCTTAAGGTTTAAGAAGGCAAGAGATAGTTATTGCTATTGCCAAGTTATTTGGTAATTGGGTTAACTTTGAAAATCCCACTGTTAAGATTTGTGGTATTATACAAGACCTCACCATAATTTATGCTTTAATGATATTTACATATAGCTGTATCTTATAAAGTAATACCACTAGTTGCTTCTGTTCTCCCTGGTCTAAGCTATTTGGAGATTTAATGTTACAAAGAACAAGTCATTATTAGAAATGTATTAACAATTTGAGCCCACTGTTAAAATTCAATCTGATTACTAATTTGCAGCCTTTTTAAAAATTTATTTAAGAAAGGAGACATTAACAAAACCATAGGATAAGAGGGATACAGTTCCACACAATTCCCACCACCCAATCTCCATATCTCATCCCCTCCCCTGATAGGTTTCCCATTCTCTATCCCTCTGGGAGTATGGTCCCAGTGTCGTTGTGGGTTGCAGAAGGTGGTAGGTCTGGCTTCTGTAATTGCTTCCCTGCTGAACATGGGCATTGACTGGTTGATCCATACTCCCAGTCTGCCTCTCTCTTTCCCTAGTAGGGTGGGTCTCTGGGGAGTGGAGCTCCAGTACACATTGGTGGGGTCATTTGTCCAGGGAAGTCTGGTCGGCATCGTGCTGGCATCCAGAACCTGGTGGCTGAAAAGAGAGTTAAGATACAAAGCCAAACAAATTGTTGGAACAATCATGGACCTAAAGACTGGAATAGAGCAGATGAAGTGTTGGGAGGTATTCCCTGCAGGCTCTTGTGTACTTCAGCTTTCAGGTATATATTTTTCCTTAGCTTATGGGCACGTGTGAACATATGCTCTATCTCAGGGGACCTGGACTATATCTAGGTTTGGGGACTTTATTGGGGAGTGGAACACCTGGAATGGAATTAGGGAATACTATGAAAGGAAAGATCTCACCAGAGTGATGAAGCTGAAGGGTTGTCATTCCACACCTGAAGACTCTGGTCACAGTCTGAAGTGAAGCATGCTGGGGTGGCACTAGTTGCGTTGATTGGGTTGCGATCCGCGAATGCAATATTATTTGATTTGGATTGAGAGAAAAATGCAGGAAAGTGGGCCCCACCCTAATTTGCAGTCTTAAGTGCTTAGATTGAAGGAACATATACTCAGAGCTATGGGCTGTTCATCAAAAAGTTTGAGAATTCAATCCTTCCGCCCCCCATATTAATTGGTGATTTGTAAGACTATAAGTTAGTAGGAGTATACATCAACACCATTCTTACCTCCAAAAGTTTTTGTGCCTCCTCCACCTGTGAAGCTGAACATGTATCCTCACCTTCCCCCCAGAGATTTTTACTTTGGTGCCATACTTCAAACTCATTTAGATTTTGCTTTGAGTTTCTCTTTCCATTTTTCTTTCTCAATTTCTGTTTATGAATGGGATCATTCCTTACTTGTCTTTGTCTTTCTGGCTTATTTCACTTAACATATAACTCTGCAAAAAGATGATATTGCATCCTTGAAGACAACATGGATGGACCTGACCTAGAGATGATTAATTATATTTAGTGAAATAAATGAAGATATGAAAGTTAACTACCAGGTATTTTCATTCATATGTGAAATCTAGAGATCTAACTCACATGAACTTGCAAAAAAAAAAAAGTCAGAAACAAGAAAAGTGTTCCTAAGACTTGTGAGAAATATGGTGGCTAACTTCTGGAGGTGGGAGTGTGGGCATTCAGAACTTTTTTGGTGGTTATGGTACGGAACTACATATTGTAATTTTATAATCTTGTAACATACTATTAATAAATAAAAATATCAATAAAAGAAGTCTTAATTTTTTCTTATGTATGTTCCAAACATGTTTTCTTATAATACTGATTATTATATATCTTTTATTTACCTTCATCTAGAATTTATTTTCTGTCCCTCCAGGACATCAAAAATCCTGCTATAATTTAGATCAGTCTCCTTACAGAATCTCAATCATATTGGACTAATCTGTTTCTTCTCAGTCAGATCTAGGTAAACCATTTCTGGCAAGAACATTTTATTTTATTTTACTTATTATTTTTTTAATCATTGTCTGCTGACCTGTAAGTGTACACCAGGTAGTAGGGCTACCAAAGACCAGAAGCTTAAAACGTTGGGGCAGAGTTTGGGAAATTGCCTTGGCTAAATGACAGAAATGAAGACAGTCAGATCACAACCTCCTACTGCCTTTGTTATGGATACAAGACCTGTTGCTGAAAGCAAAGGCTGCCACTGGCAAGTTTATAGAAGCTGACCAGGCAGGAGGCAATAATGTTGGGTTCTCTCCTTGGGGAAATCTTCATTTCATCCCCTGGAAGACAGACAGGCTGGTGCAAAAGGAAACCCACACCTAGTAACCGATACATAGCAATGACGTCCTGCTGGGAGATCTGTAGAACAGGGCTAGACAGAATTCTGCCTTCCATGAGCTGTAAGCAGGATGTGAAGGATTAAATGGGAGTTGCAATGGGCAGCACAAGACTACAAATTATCTGCTCAAGTCACTGATATCTTCCCATGAAAATGAAGATCACCTTTTATGTAAATTTGCAAGAACATTTTCTATGGGATAATATTTTTTGGGGAATATAATCAGGGCCTCTCTAGGAAAAACTGATGTGTGGGTGGTGTGATCTTCTTATAGCATTAATTTTTTTTATTATCTTCATTTATTTATTGGATAGAGACAGCCAATCTTAATTCCTTGTTGCTAAGAACTGATTCTGGAGTGGGATTGGGATTAGAATACCTAAGTACAGGGTGGGTGTAGGTAGCATAATGGTTATAAAAAGAGACTCATGTCTGAGCATCCAAAGTTCCAAGATCAATCCCCTGAACCACCATAAGCCAGAGCTGAGCAGTGCTCTGGTAAACAAAATTAAAAATAAATAAGTAGGAGTTTTGGAATATTTAAATAGGTTCAACAAATTGACACAAAGAGGGTCTGGAGTAACAGGCAAACTCTTCATACCTCTCTGACTGCTCTGAACGATCAATGTAAGAGTTTATTTCTATGTCCAAGACTCTGCTGAAAGGCAGGTCTTTTTAGGATGGAGTTAAAATGAAAATAGAAATGACATGAAATGACTGGTTATAAAGAAAGGCATCAGGCACTTTTGATCACAAAGCTGGCCCTTTGGTAAAAGGCCCAGGATACTACTTCAGCTTGATTGTGGATAGTGTACAAGACATTAACATGCAAGGTCACCTCCCAACCCCCAATTACGTGCATTAAAATTCAGTGATTGACTGTGTACAGACTGTGTTAGCCATGTGACATGTGAGAAAGCTGTGGTCCTGTTCAGGAGAAGCACTCCTGGCAAACTCTACTCCTGTTTAAGAACTGAAGGACTAAAGAAGTGATAATTTGCTTGCAATGTGGGAAGTACAAGAGAGTCAGTGTGCTGAGTGTCTGCAGATAAAGCAATACATTTATTCCAGGAGTCAGAGAGAGGTTATCACAGCTCTACTATATTACAAGTTTAAGTCATGAAACGTTCTCTTGCTAGATGAGTTAGGTGTGGAGACATACAAGTTCAAAAGAAGGAAACCTTTGGGGCAGTAAATGGATATGAGGAGATAATTATTTATGGTGGTGCATTTGCTATTTTTGACTAGGTCTGACCCATGGGCATTAGATGTGTTGACTCACTTTCTTACTAACTGTAATCACTTTTCATTGGAGAATCATTGTGTTCTTTCTTTCTGTGATTTAATTTTTTTTTAGTTGCTTCTTACTTGAAAACAGTCTGTTTACAGGCTCCAGATTGTCTACCCAGTTGTGAGTGGGACCCCAGGTCAGGTCATTTTGAATCTCACAGGATTCATTACTCACCTACATTGTAGTCTGCAATGTACACCATACACCAATTGGAGGTAACTATATAGCAGGTTTTTGTTTGCAGTGAAGGAGCAGGAAATCAGAAGTAACAACTACTTCCTGACAAAAATCAGCTCTTTCTTTGAGTAGATGTTCTCTTGATTACTTAAATATAGAGGGGGAAAAACAAGTCCCAACCTCTGTGAGCAAGCACTAGCTAGGATGCCATCTAAGCCAATGGAAGACCACACTTTGTTTTCACCCAAGTCTATTGAAATGTACATGAAACTCTTCATAGAAAACTAGTAATTGAATATGTGCATTGTCGGAACATGCAGAGAATTTTGTTAGTAATTACTGCACACAACTGTGGGCAATAAGAATTGGAGTTTCCTTATATGCCTCATATCACTGTGATCAGTGCTAAAATTCAGGGCGAAACCAACACTACCTTTTACACTCTTAACGTCAAAGGTTTTTCCTCTCTGAGTTTGCACCCACATAGATGGGAGGCATGGCCAGTCAGGCCTGTCCAGTCAATATAAAATGCAAAAGCATCAGCCACCAGGTTCCAGGTGATACCATAATGCCAACCTGACTTCCCTGGGCTGACAACCCCATTATGTGTCCTGGAGCCCTGCCCCTCCAGATACCTGCTCCACTAGGGAAAGAGAGAGACAGGCTGGGAGTATGGATCGACCTGCCAACACCCATACTCAGTGGAGAAGCAATTACAGAAGCCAGATATCCCATCTTCTGCACCCCATAATGACCCTGGGTCCATACTCCCAGAGAGATAGAGAATAGGGAAGCTATCAATTGAGGGGATGGGATATTGTGTGAAGTTGTACCCCTCCTATCCTAGGGTCTTGTCAATATTTCCATTTTATAAATAAAAGTTAAAAAAAATGAAAAAGCTGGAGTCTGGAGGTAGCGCAGCGGGTTAAGTGCGCTTGGCCTAAAGCACAAGGACTGGTGTAAGGATTCCGATTCGAGCCCCCGGCCCCCACCTGCAGGGGAGTTGCTTCACAAGCAGTGAAGCCGGTCTGCAGGTGTCTGTTTTTATCTCCCCCTCTCTCTCTTCCCCTCCTCTCTCCATTTCTCTCTGTCCTATCCAACAATGATGACATCAACAATAATAATAACTACAACAATAAAATAAGGGCAACAGATAAATAAATAATATTTATTATTTATTCCCATATAATATATATAATATATATAATTATATATAATATATAATAATATATATTATTTTATTATTATAAATAATAATAAAATGGAAAAGCATCATGCATTCATACTGTATAGAAAAGCAGATGAAATATCTGTACTAAGGTATAGGGAGATTATCATATAATAGGGAGTTACTGGAACTTTGATAATAGTTTTGCAATAATTCAAATAAAGAAAACGAGAAACCAGAAACTCAGGAAAGATGTATGAAATATGTATGAAAGAGAACTAAACTTAACTGATAATAGTATGATTTAATATTGATTTACAAAATCATGTGTCAACGGTGTATAAATCCACTCCATTCCCATCACCAGGGTTCTGAATCTTCAGTCTCCCCACTGCAAGCCACCACATGGGGCAGCCATCATCTCTACAACTATCAGTCCACATTTACACATAATTGCCCCATTTTTCTTTCTGATCCAGTCCTCTCTTCCCCTCCAAGCCACTCATGACAACATTACTACCTTCATATGTCCCTCTCATTTTCCTCCTCTCTCTCTGGGTGTTGGTGAAGCTGGAGTGCATAGTTCCCTGATCTTCTTCCTCCTATCACTTCTCCCCCCTGGGAGTATAGATCAAGGTTGTTTTTGAGATGCAGAAGATAGGAGTTCCAACTTCTGTACTGTTTCTCTGCTGGAATTGGGTGTTGGCAGTTCCATCCATACCCCCAGCCTATTTCTATCCTTCCCCAGTGGGCTAGAACTCTGGAGAGGAGAGGTTCCAGGACACACTGGTGAGGTCATCTGCCCAGAGAAGTCAGGATGGCATCATGGTAGCTTCTGCAGATTGGTGTCTAGAAGGTGGCATGACAAAATGACAAATGAACAGAACCAAAAAGTAGGAATAGAGCAGATTGAGATTAGGGTAGAAGAAAGCTAGAAAGTCCATCTTAAGCATGTTCCTCGGGGAACACAATTATAATTATAATAGTTTTGCTTGAGTTTGATAGCTAGCCTGAAGTTGGATGAAAGTCTTGTCTGAGAAAATGGTAGAGAAGAAGTAGAGAAAAAGGGCTATAAAGTTGGATTAGGGCAGTGAGTAGCTCCCATTCTTGAAAAATATTCTTTGGATACAATTCGCTATTTAGTGCCATCCACCTGACCCAGGGCCCATAAATATTTTGCACCAGAGTCTGTGTAACCTCTGAGTCCCTTGTGATCTGAGCTCGTAGCTTATGATCACAGCTGGGAACATTGCAAACTGCACTCATTTTAGAACTAGTCTTCCTCCAATGCAGTATACCCTAATCTCCCTTCAGAGACTGGGGCTATTCCCACTGTCACTGCTTGTATTGCCAACTTCTGACACAGTATCTCCTGCTTCTCATATCCTTTGCTCAGGTGTATTTCAAATAGACTTACAGAAAAGATAGAACATATTCTTTGGAAGGAAAACTTTCTTTTTTTTAAATATTTATTTTATTTATTTATTCCCTTTTGTTGCCCTTGTTGTTTTATTGCTGTAGTTATTATTGTTGTCGTTGTTGGATAGGACAGAGAGAAATGGAGAAAGGAGGGGAAGACAGAGAGGAGGAGAGAAAGATAGACACCTGCAGACCTGCTTCACCGCCTGTGAAGCGACTCCCCTGCAGGTGGGAGCTGGGGTTCGAACCAGGATCCTTATGCCGGTCCTTGTGCTTTGTGCCACCTGCGCTTAACCCACTGCGCTACAGCCCGACTCCTGGAAGGAAAACTTTCAAGGGAATGGATGGGATATGGAGTTCTGGTGGTGGGAATTGTATGAAATTGTATCCCTCTTATCCTGTGGTCTTGTCAATATTTCCATTTTATAAATAAAAACTAACAACAACAACAACAAAATCCTGCTGTTCAAGGTTCAGAAGCAGAGGGTACCTTTCCATTTTTCTGTTTTGTATCTGCTTATATATAAAGGAAATTGAGAGACCAAGACTTGCTGCATATCATGTTATGACCATCCTTTAAAAGTGGTTTTAATTCTTTCCACATGGATACTTGAAAAAAAAATTCTGCATGGATCCTTCAAAATACAGCATTTCAATTGTGGAGTGGTAAAAATTGGTGGAAGAGTGGAATTAAGTCTGAAGACCAATGTTTAAAATCAACAAGTCTTTTGTTGTTGAGAAGTTATGAGGAGAAGCAAAGAGTCAACAGGTGAAACAACACAGCTATCCTCCTTTAATGTCTGAAGTGGGGACACGTTCAGTAAAGTCCCGTGGGGAACATATATCTCTACCAGTTTTGTATGGATGAATACAGAGCTTTTGTCTCTTAGGATGTCAGTTCAGCACCTTCTATAAGAATTAAGTTCACTCAAAAATTTAAAGCACCCCTACCCCCTTCAACCTTTCCTACATCCCCAAAGGATTGGATTACTGTAATCAAAGTAACTTCAGATAGAAAATGCTTTGCGGGTTATCCGGTTCATCCTCTCTTAGAGCAGGGTTTTTTCCTTCAGTGTAGCCATTACTGTTTTTCTCAGTCTAGTTTTCAGTGTCCTGAGTGAGGGAGCTTCCCGTTCTTCCCTGGGGAGGCCATTCTCTAATCCAGCAGTTCTCACCGCCAGGAAGTCTTCTCTGATACTCATCTCAAGTTTTCCCTTTTTCAGCTGTATCCCATTACCACTGGCCACTGCCTTTGTACCAAACCTCTCTCTCGGTGGCTGCATGCTGTTTCCCGCCTTCTCAGACTTCAGTATTAAAATCCATCTTGTGTTGTTCAGTCTCCTTTGCACATCCTGTCCAGTTGTGGAGTCTACATCGCTGCTTTTTTGGAATTGTCATACTCTGTTTGCATCTTTCCTTAATATCTGAGCACTGACTAGAAGTCTAACTTGCAAAAACAAGGCAGGGTCTATTTTAGTAATTCCAATGATCCAATTTTAGTAATTCTTTTTATAAAATCCGATAGCTTGATTTTTTAACATAAGTTTCAAGTATAAATCCTTGCAACTATAGGTAGATTAAGTTTACCACTATAAATCCAACTCTAGTGATTTTTATTTTTTTCTTAAAGACTAAATGAAAAGCTCTTGTATGTTTTTTCAACAGATATAATCTTCATGGATAAACTTTGTGATACACATGATGATAAGAAATTGGTATGTGTGGTGACAGGAGGAAGAAAAAGCTAGTAAAGCCAACTATTTACTAATAAAAAAGAAAGTCAGTCATAGGAAGAGTGACTTTATTGGGTCCTTTATTTTCAGGGATCCTGAAGTAAGTGTCTTATCTCTTAGCAGGACAGACTCAGGAGTTGTTTGAAGCACCTATCAAACAAGGTGGCTACACTTTCTTTTTTTTTAATTACCACCACAGTTATTGTTGGGTCTCCATGTCTTCATGATGAATTCATTGCTCTCAGAGGCTATTTTTTTTCTTTTTATTTCCTTTATTGGCAAGGACAGAGAGAAATCGAGAGAGGGAGAAAGAGAGACGCCTGCAGCTCTTCTTCACTGCTCACGAAGCTTCCCTCCTGTATGTGGGAAAATGGGCCTTGAACATGGTTTCTGTCCATGGTAGTGTGTATACTCAGTGGTAATGTGTGTGCTCAGCTTGGTGCTCTACTGCCTGGCTTTAAAATGGTTACATGTTAATATAACCATAGCCACCCCAGTGGGGGAAACTTCACCTCCTGGAGTCTTTCCACGTTGTCTGAGATGGATACTAGTTTTACAGGTCTTACACATTGTGTCTGATGTAGAAGAAAATTTCCCTTTAAAGAAGAGTGTTAAAAGACAAGGAAAATCTTGCGTTTGCTAAAATATCCTGACTGTAGAAGCACATTGGATGGGTATGTTCAAATCCTGAGTATGTGGACTTGGGCAAATTAGTTGATAACTCTTCTAATCAGTTTTTCCTCTTGTGAATCATAAAAATTGAGTAATTTTCATAAGCTACAGTATTGTATTTGTATATAGTGTATAGTATTTTGAGCCATAATCCCAGTGGAAGTGAAGTGATAGGAGGAAGAGGATAAGAGGGCTCTGAACTCCAGCTCTATCAGGGCCCAGAGAGAGGATGAAAAAGGGAGGAACATTTGGATGTAGTAAGAGGGTTATGTGTGGCTTGGAGGGGAAGAGAAGACTAGACCTGGAAGAAAAAAGGGAGCAATTATGTACAAATGTAGACAGATAGTTGGAGAGATTATACTTAGTTCATGTCTGCAACCTTAGGAAAACTTCTGTGGCTTGCAATGGAGACCTGGGGATTCAGAACTCTGGAGGTGGGAACTATATGGAATTATACCCCTGTTAACATGTAATTTTGTAAATCAATATTAAATCATGTGGCCAGGCAGTAGTGCGCCTGGATGATTACACATATTGCAGTGCTCAAGCACCTGGGTTCAAGTCCCCGGTCCCCACCTGCAGGAGGAAAGCTTCTCAAGTGGTGAAGCAGGGATGTAAGTGTCTTTCTGTCTCTCTCCTTTTGTATCTCCCCCCTTCTCTCTCAATTTCTGGCTGTCTCTATCCAACAATAAAAAAAGATAATTTAAAAAATATTAAATCACTAATAGAATTAAAAAAATAGTGCTCTGGTAAAGAAAAAAAATTAAAAACTACTATCTGCAAATAGTAATTTAGACAAATTATACCATCCTTAGTAATTTAATATTTAGGATTATTTATATACAGTCTTTTCCACATACATGTCATATATTTATACATATAAATGTATGCCATATATTTGCAAAGATCATATATAAACAGAAAGCTGGCATTATATTGTATATGCAGTTTGCATTCTTCTAAATTAAATTGTTTGTGAATGGAACTGAAAAGAATAGCTCACCTGGTAAGGGGTCTGCTTTATGTGCATGACCCAGGATTGAGTCTTCCGCATGGAGTGGCAACTCTCATGCTGTGACGTCTCTCCCTCTATCTCTGATTCTTACTATCTAAATGAAAAAAAAACTGAAAGTAGTAAAAATTATGCATGTGTGAGACACTAGTTGTTAAAAAACTGTTAATTGAATTTTCCAGACCCTGACTCCCTATAATTTGGGTTTTTCCTTTTTTTTTTTTCCATTATAATCAATAGTACAATGTTCTTAGAGATAAATTAGGCAACCCTTTTTACAACCTTCAGGACAATGTTCTAGGTAACCCTTGGGCATGTTATGAAGGTATACCTGTTTGGGGTGCAGAAGTTAGGGGTTCTGGCTTCTGTAAGTGCTTCTCTGCTGAATATAGGCATTGGCAAGTTGATCCATAAACCCCCGCCCACCCCCAGCCTGTCCAGAATACTATTTAGCTCTAGCTTATGGTGATTCTTGGAGCTGAACCTGGGAACTTTGGTACTCCAGGAATGAACATCTTTGCATAACCATTATACTATCACCATAGCTCTTCATGTACTCATTTTATCTTGCTATTTCCAGAATTGACAAATTTCTTTACCTAGGGAGATATGGTCTTTGTTAACTGATATTTATAATACATGTTTAAATAACTTTTGCATGAGTAATCTCCTTGGTCTAACTTTCTTCAAAGCCATTACACTCAATATTTAGCATCTGAACATACTTTCATAATCAACAACAACAACATAAAAGAAAACTATAAAAAAGGGATGTGCTTTCTAAACAATATTTTAAAAAGATTTTATTTTTAAATCTTTAAATATTTTATTTATTTGTTAATTTATTAGATAGAGACACAGAGAAGCTGAAATGAAAGGAGGAGTTACAGAGGGAGGAGGAAAGAGAGACTTGCAGTCCTGTAGCGCCACTTGTGAAGTTTCCCCTCTGCAGGTGGGGACCTGGGGCTTGAACCAGGGTTCTTGTGCCCTGTACCATGTGTACTCAACTGAGTGAGCCAGCACCTGGTCCCTTCTAGGTAGTATTTTGCACATAGACTAATGTGTCAGGACTCATCTGGGCTGGGCAGGATGACGCTGGGCTGGCCTAACAGATTCTTGCTTGACCTACTAACTTTCTTTACTATCTGGCCTTGCACAGTGTTGCTTACCTTCTGTGTGAGGCAGACTTGATTACCTACTTAATAGAAATAAGAAAGAATTGTTCATTGATTTTTAAATAAACAAATATGAACTTGAATTTGAGCCTCCACATTTGAATTTCATGTCCTTGATGAGGAGGAGAAACATATATATCCCCAAGGTGCACTTTAAATTATGGTAGAGAAAACAGCTCTGTGGGAGGTGTAAGTCCAATTCTTCTCCTCACCCTACATCCTCTGCTTTTTCGTGTGCCCCTAGCAATTGGTTTCTTTTGGTTTTGTTTGTTTGTTTGTTTGGTTTTGTGGATTTTGCACACAAAGTGGGGATAATAATAAGATAATTACCTGTGATTATCCATTTGGAAATAAATGGCACATGATATATATTCTTTTTGGAATGGTGTGATAGCAATCTTGGATGAAGAAACTGAAAGGAATTCATCAAAGGTCAGAATCAGAACTTCAGAGACCAGATTCCCAGGTTGGTATTTTCACTACCAGCATACTTGTCCTTGAGATGACATTAGTAACATACACATATGTACTGTATTTTCATGAAAGAAAGAGAACGTAAGTATATTCTCCTTTTTACAAAAAGCTGTGATTCAGATTCAGATCAAAAGCAATTTCTGTTTTGGCTTGAGAGTTGTATTATGAAAAATGTTTTAAAGTGAAAGAATTGACTGATAAGGATGAATTTATAAATGAAACTATATACCACTTAACTCTCATGAGCTAAGATTTGAAATCCTCCTGATTTTCTTGAGCCTTTTTTGGTATATTTACTCACATATATAGGATTTTCAGGGGCTAAAATTTTCTAGATTTTGCTACATCATCAGACTATCTGCCATATTCAAAGAAGTTAAAACTCAGTGATTTACTTACTGCAACATCAGTGTAAGGAACCTGGACATCTTGGGTCACCTTACCTTCAACCATAGTTAAGTTGTAGTTTTCTTTTTTTCCTTTTTTTTTTTTTTGCCTCCAGGGTTATTGCTGGGGCTCAGTGCCTGCACCATGAATCCACTGTTCCTGGAAGCCATTTTTCCTATTTTTGTTGTTTTTGGCCAGGACAGAAAAAAATCGAGAGAGAAGGAGGAGAAGACAGAGTGGGGAGAGAAAGATAGACACCTGCAGACCTGCTTCACTACCTGTGAAGTGGTTTCCCTACAGGTGGGGAGCTGGGGTCTCAGACTGGCATCATTATGCTGGTCCTTGTGCTTCATGCCATGTGCGCTTCGCAGACTGTGCCACTGCCTGGACCCCAGTAACTTGTAGCTCTATCTTCTAATCTCAGAATAGAAGATGCTTGATAAATTGTGTTTTTCAAATTAGTTATTTTAAGAAGGTTATATAGCCTATGGTTTTTTAACTATGAGTAATATCACTTTCCTTGTATTTTTTTTTTTTATTATAAACCCCTTTTCCTGCCAAACCAAAATAGCTGGAGAAATACTTCTTACTCCTGCAGTGACTGAGAGCTACAGTCTGCTTTGTGTCTACTCCCTGACCTTAGGGACACAAAGTAGGCTTCTAAAGATTCCACTGTTTGCTTCAAACCTCATGCTGAGTCCCTGTTGCTGACCACATTTTGAATGTTTTTGTAATGATTTTTCAACTACTTCCTTGAAAAAAAAAAGTTCATTTCTAAAATCATCTGTTGGTAATTAGGGTTACTAGCTACTTGTCTCCTATTATGAGGCTGAGATTAAGATTTCATGCACTGTGACATTTATAGTCACCTTTGTATTGCAAAGAATATGGATTCATCATCAGGAGAGTTTGGGAATCACTCAGATTTTATAGCCTAGAGACTCTTGATCAATACCCAGTAAACTTGTTTATAAAGCTGATAATTGGACTTCATAAAATTATTTATAGTTACAAAGTTACTTGTGGACATTAGTTTACACAACAGAAATTCTGTTATTGAACAGAATTATACTTATCTAATAAAATTTCCTATTAAATTCACTAACTAAGCTGAATTCCCTAAAGGTCTTTATATACTAGGAGATAAAACTTAATATTAATAGGACAAAGTCCTCCACTTGCAAAATTTATAAACACGTATTTATTTGTTTTCATTATAACTCTACGACTATGTTTTTTCTTTTCTTTTTCTAGAGAAAGAAATCAAGAGAGGTGAGGATGATATTGAGGGGAGAGAGAAAGACACCTGCATCACTGCTTTACCACTTGTGAAGCTCTCCTTCTGCAGATGGGGACCAGGGGCTTGAACCTTGGTCCTTGCACACCCTATGACTTTTCTCTGTTACCATTTTTTAAAAAAATATTTATTTTATTTATTCCCTTTTGTTGTCCTTGCTGTTTTTCTTGTTGTAGTTACTATTGTTGTTGTCGGATAGGACAGAGAGAAATGGAGAGAGGAGGGGAAGACAGAGAGGAGGAGAGAAAGATAGACACCTGCAGACCTGCTTCACCACCTGTGAAGCGGCTCCCCTGCAGGTGGGGAGCCCGGGCTCGAACCGGGATCCTTATGCCGGTCCTTGTGCTTTGCGCCACCTGCGCTTAACCCGCTGTGCTACAGCCCAACTCCCCTTGTTACCATTTTTTTTAAGCAATGTAGTGTTTGTTTTTTTTTTTGTGACTGGGGTAGTTACTGGGGCTTGCTTGGTGCTGGCACTATGAATCCATATCTCCGGTGGCCTTCTTTTCATATTTTTTTATTTAAGAGGACAGAGAAAAATTGAGATTAGGAGGGGAAGATAATGAGAGGGGGAAGAAAGATAGACACCTGCAGACCTGCTCCATTGCTCATGAAGTGTTCCCCTGCAGGTGGGGAGCAGTATATAAACAATTGTTACCTATGTTATTCAACAGGAGTAACAAGAATGACTAAGATTTGCTCAGTATACAGCTTGACTAGATGGGACTTGAAACCAATAGATTAGTTTCTGGCTGATTTTTTAAAATTTAAAATAATGTTTTTTGGAGGGTCGTTGCTGGGTCTCAGCGCCTGTACAGTGAATTCACTGCTCCTGGTGACCATCTTGCCTCCCTCCCCCACTTTTTCTAATTTTTCAATGGAATATGATATGATTGTATATATAGACAATCTTAAAGAATCCAGTAGAAAACTGGAAGTTATTGAACAATATGGTAAAGTAGCAGGTTACAAAATCAATATACAAAAATCAGTGGCATGGCTCTATGCAAACACAGTAAACAAGAAGGAGGAGGAGAAAAAGGAAGAAGACCTCCAAAAAATCAATCCCTTTTACTATAGAAGCAAAAAAAAAAAAAAAAAAAACCCAAATATTTAGGAATTAAGTTAACAAATGAAATGAAAGACTTGTATACTGAAAAGTAAGAGATACTTTTCAAGGAAATAGCGATACAAAGAAATGGAAAGATATCCCATGCTCTTGGATTGGAAGAATTAATCGAAGTGACCATCTTCCCCAAGATGTATAAGATTTAATGTGATCCCATTAAAGTAGCCCCAAATTTCTTTACACAACATACTTCTGATAAAGACTATACACCAAACTACATCAAGAACTCAGCAAACTTACAACACACCTCATCAAAACAAAACAAAATAAGTCCCATTAAAAAATGGGACAAGAACATGAACAGAAACTTTACTAAGGAAGAGATCCAAAGGGCCAAAAAACAGATGAGAAAGTGCTCAGTCACTGGTTATCAGAGAAATGTAAAAAAAAAAAAAAAAAAAAAAAAAGACAATAATGAGACAATACTTAACATCTTTAGCAATGCCATACATTAAAAAGGACAGTAACAATGATTGTTGAAGAGGATGTGGGGAAGAGACACTTCTGCTCTGCTGATGGGAATGTAATTGGTCCAGTCTTGTGGGAAATAGTTTCGAGACTTCTCGGGACACTGAACGCTAGAAATGGATGTATGCCATGACCCAGCAATTTCTCTCTTTCTCTTTTCCCCCTCTCTTTATTAGTGATTTAATATTTATTTACAAAATTACAAGTTAACAATAATTTCAAACTGTTCCCACCACCAGAGTTCTGAGTCCCCTATCCTTCCTTTGCAAACTACCATGGTTCTCTCAATGTTGCAGACATGTATTAACTATCATCTCTACAACTATCTGTCTACATTTGTACATAATTACCCCCTTTTTCTTCCAGGTGCAATCCTTTCTGCCCCTCCAAGTCACTCATGATCCTATTATTACATCCAAAAAAAAATTCCTCCCTTTTTCCTCCTCTATTTGTGGGTCCTGATGGAGCTAGAATTCAGAGCCCTCGTATCCTCTTCCTCTGATCACTACTCCCCCACTGGGAGTCTGAATTAAAACTGTTTTTGGGGTACAGAAGGTAGGAGTTCTGGTTTCTGTAATTGCGTCTCTGCTGGACATGGGCATTGGTGGGTCAATCCATACCCCCACCCTGTTTCTATTTTTCCTTAGTGACACAGAATCTGGAGAGGTGAGATTCCAGGACACATTGGACCCAGCAATTTCTCTCCTAAAGATTTATCCAAAGGAAATAAAAATCACTGTCAGAAAACTTATATGTACACCTGTGTCCATAGCAGCATATTTTGTAACAGCCCAAATGTGGAAGCTATCTAGATGTACAATTATATGTCAGTAGCTAAAAGTTATGATATATATATTCTACTCAGCTGTTAAAAATAGTGAAGTCATCTCCTCTGCCTCATCTCAAATGGAACTTGAAGGTATAATGTTAAGTTAGTTAAGTCAGAAAGAGAAAGTCAGATACTGAATGATCTCATTTATAGGCAGGACCTAATAAACAGAAACAGGGAGGGAGAACACAAAGTGAAATATGAACTGGGGATGGTGTATTGCATCAAAGCAAAGGACTCTGGGGAAGAGTAGGAGGGAGGGGCTGAACTGAACCTTGGGGTCTTGGTGCATAAAGCTGTAAAAGGACCTAGGTTGTGGGTGTGATTGTTTTTCAGGGAACATTCATAGAGAGATAAGAAATTATAGTCATGCTTCCAATAAAATGATAAAAAAGAACAGAAATCAGAAAACATTGGAAAGAAAAGAACCCTCTTACTCTTCCACTAGTGCTCCTGTTCCTCCTCTCAAGTTGTGTGTGCTCCCAGGAGGCAACTTGGTTCTGAGGCAAATGACTTTCAGAGACTGTTTCTTTTTTCTGTTTGACCACACAAAAGCAAATATATCTAAATCCTAGGTAAACTCAAACTCTTAATTTTGTTTCTGAGGGAGCAATGATCTATTTGAGGAAAGTATTTGATTATTTGATTATTTGTTTTTGATGGAGAAAGAGAGAAATTAAGAGGGAAAGGGGAAGGAAGTAGGGATGGAGGGAGAGAGAGAGAGAGAGAGAGAGAGAGAGAGAGAGAGATATCTGCAGCACTGCTTCACCACTCATCATGGTTTTTCTTTGCAAGTGGGCATCCATCAATGGTTTGAACTGGAATCCTTGAGCACAGTGATATGTATATATGTCCTGCTGATTGTCGGGTTGTGTCGCGGGGGAGAGAGAAGAGACCAGGAATTTGTGGCGGAGCAGGAACCCAAATTTTTATTCACTCGGGCGCCCCAGAATTGTGTGTGGGCAATGCTGTTCCGGCCATGTGGAGCTAGCAAAATGGCAGACTCTCACTATGCCCAACAGCCCTTCTCTAGGATGGGTTGCAGAAGAGAAAAGAGAGACAGAGAAAGCACAAACAGCAGAGGCTTTTATGGGAGAATTCCGGAAGTGGCAAGTTGGGATGGGATTGGCTAGAAAAGGGGGTGGAGAAAACAAGGCACTCTGGGAAGGTAGACAGCTTCCGTAGCAACGGTTGCGAGGGTTTTAGCTCCCTCAGGAATGAGCAATACCCTGAGGGGGTAATATGGTGGTGGAGGAGTCACTTTAAAACAAGGCAGAAGATTGATATGTAAATAATAATACTCGCATGGAAATATAGTGGTTTGTGGGTCCTGCCTAACTCAACCACATCTGTACAATATCCCAACACTGGATGTGCCATCAGCTGATCCCCCCATTTGATTCTTATATCAATAATGTGAAAATATTTATATGTGAATGAATTGGTGCAGAGGAAGAAAGGAACTCGACAATTTCTTAATTTCAAGATGATCAAATGATGACAGCAGAAAATGGGCTAATCCTTTAGTGTATTCAATAGATGAGATTTCTACTTTGATTAAATCCTCAATGAAATATCATATATTGCTACAGTAGGTGAGAAAATAAAGAGTAGTCTAAGCATTGTGCTCTGCTGTCTTTTATAACTGAAATTTGTACATCACAAAAAACAACTATAGTGCTTAATAGTGGAGGATGTTATTCATAAACACTGATTCTCATGGTCTGGGAGGTGGCACAGTGGATAAAGCATTGGACTCTCAAGCATGAGGCTCTGAGCTCAATCCCAGGCAGCACATATACCAGTCATATCTGGTTCTTTCTCTCTCCTATCTTCATGATTAAATAAAACCTTAAAAAAATTTGGTTCTCCCTCCTGATGACCCATTTTGGGAGACAATGGTGAGCAAGTGTAGAATTGATTCTCTTGTCCATATGGGTTGAGCAGATAGAAATGGACTCCAGGTTGTTGCAGAGTGAATGAATGGAAAAGACAACTGTCCTTGGTGAACAGAACTGAAATTATCACTCAGGCAATTGCCAGTGAAAGCTTTGGTTGAATACTTCTCAAAACCAAGCATTCATTTAAAAACTGATTGCATTTGACATTGGAAACACACATCATGGAGTTCACGTGGCTGACTTTCCTTTGAGGTCTACAATATTCACTGCTGTACTGCAGATGTGCCCAGCCTCTTCTAACTACAGAATGTAAGTGATCTGACCCAAATCTTTTCAGTTGGACAACGTGAGTCAATGGTCACAAATCAGGAAATGGAATGATGTGGAGATGCTCAATAAATTTTCCAAAAAAAAAAATGTATAACACCAAATTAGTTCCAAATACACTCTTACTTTTTGATCTGACACTTTTTTTTGAGCTAACTTTCAGGCTCTTACATTTTCACGTTGATAGTAGTAAATACTGCAATCAGCTTCAGTAATATGCAGAATTATTCTACATTAGTGCTGATTTCTTTTGAGAAAGATCTTTTGCTAATACTAGGTTTATATAATACTTACTCTATTTCTTTTCCTTTTCATCTGACTTTATGCTTATAGATTCAATACTCTTTTTTTTTTTTCCTTCCAAGCACTGCTCAGGACTGGTTGTGATGGTACTGGGATTGAACCTGGGACCTTATAGCCTAAAGTATGAAAGCCTCTTGGCATAACCACAATACTGTTTCCACAGTCCAGATTCACTACATTTAATCCTGGGACCTTGGCAAACGCTAGAAGAAGAAGAATCCTGGGACCAGCTATCCAAATTTTATTCTTTGCTGCCCATGCAGTGGTGCAGTGGCTAGAGTCTTGGACTTAAGTGTGTGAAGTTCCAAATTTCATGACTGACATCTCATGTGTCAGGATAATGCCTTGATCCTCTCTTTCTCACCCTCTGTCAATTAATAAATAAATCTTAAAATAAACAAATTTACTCTTTATGAATGAATCAAAAACTGAAATTTATCCTTTAGAAATAAATTTAAAAAAGATTTATCTTTATGTTGGAGAGCTACCATATATTGTTACATTTTTTTCCCTCCAAAATGTATTGGTATTCGATTAAAACTGTGAGCTTTAAGTGACAACTTTGGGACTCTGGGACTTTTCCCTATATTTATCCCATGGTATCGTGTAACCAGGAAGGGAGTTTGAGATTATTTGTTCTTCCTACATGTTCTCCCTACAATCATCCTTTCAGAGAGTCTGTGCTATTTCCTCAAGGCAGATGAATATGACGTGGTTCCCATGTTTGTCACTTGACCATTTATTTCTCAATTGTATCTTATGATTCTATTAGATTCTGGATGAATTCATTTTTGACCTGGGTCAATGCATTTTTGTTGTATACTGTACTATGAGTATTTAGTTTTGCTTAGTATTGAGAATAAAAAGACTGCTACATTAAAACTTCTCTCTATATTGAACACATAAGAAACAAACTGTAAAGACTTTCCCACTAACAACTCTTTTAGAACTGCAAAATGAATCCGCAAACTCAGGTTTCAGTGACTATAGGGGAGCTTTGTGAGACTGTTCACTAAATTGACTTCCTCTGCCTTTCTCAAGATGGTGACAACTTCCCTCCACAGGACAACTCACTGAAGCTATTTGTAATTAAGTTATTTGGACAAAATAAACTTCCTCATCTATGCACAATGCCAATTTTTTTCTTACACTTGATGTACTGACTCTCTTAGTAGATTCAGTTAAATAACCCTATCAATAATGCAGTATTAAAATTTTTTTTTTCAAAACCAAAGAAACAAATATGAAGCTGAAGCTATTTCATAAAGGGAGGAAAGAAAGGAAAGAAATCCTTATTCTCAGTCAACCCCTAAAAGCTTCCAAAGTCCTAAGTTTGCTTTCTATTAAGACAGTGGTTAGACAGCAGCTGTTTAGCCTCTTAAGAGAATACACGATATGGTAATAAACATCATTTCAGAAATATGCTTTTTGTCCACTTTACAAGGAAGCACCATAATGAGCTCTGCATGTTCGTTACACTGGAGGAGAGCATACTGCAACTGGTTCACTCCCTACCTAGCAAATGGAAATGTTTGTTTTGTCTTTCAATTCCAACCACCCCTGACTTGAATTCTTTTCTGCAATGCATTGTAAAACACTCTTTGAAGTTCATGTGTCATCCATTTAGAATGAACACCACAGGTCAGCATGTGCTACTCTCGTCTCCAATTGTGTTTGGTGTCCCAGTTTCTCTGGGGAAAGTTCAAATCTGACAATACCCTTCACTTATGGTATAAAAACCCATGCATTATATTGAGTTTACCAGCTGGAGTCTGAATTTTTATGACAGCTTACTTGCTGTCTGTGTAGGAAATCAATTTATAGGGAAGTAGAAGAAGGGTGATGATCTTAATACAGTCAAATGCCTTGAAAAGCACTTCCTGGATGTCTCATGCTATATGCTCATTTGTCTATGTGTAATGACTGATGCGACTCCTCTTTCTCTATGGCACAGGGCAGTCCTGGGGAGGTGGAGAAATGACAAATGTGGTTCAAGACCATAATATGAATGAGGATATGGGTGGAAGTGATCAGGAGCTGGAAATCTAAGGATGTGCTTGCTGTATTTTGCCCCACAGAAGCAATCAGACACATCCTGAATACTAACACTGTCCAGATAACTCAGAAATTGCAAGTAAAATATTCTCTATGTGCAGACTGCATTCTGCTCTATGTAGTCATAGTACTTTATGGACTATATGACAACTTAGATATTTAAAATTAATTAATTTTTATTATTGATTTACAAAATTATTAAGTAGTAAGGGTACAATTCTACACTGTTCCTGCTACCAAAGTTCTGTGTCCCAAGGTCACAGATATGGGTTGCTTATTATTTCTATATTTATCTATCTATCTATCTATCTATCTATCTATCTATTTTTGCCCACTTTTCTTTCTTTCTTTTTTATATAAGTTTTTATTTTAAAAAAGGAAACACTGGCAAGACCATAGGATAAGAGGGGTACAATTCCACATAATTTCTGCCACTGGAACTCCATATCCCATCCCCTTTCCTGATAGTTTTCCTATTCTTTTTTCTATTCATGGACCCAGGGACATTATGGGGTGCAGAAGGTAGAAAGTCTGACTTCTATAATTTTTGCCCACTTTTCTATGGTCTTGTCTTCTTGTCTATTTTAAGTCATACCTACACAGTTTAGTACTTCTGAATGGCCTTCCTTTTTTCCTCTTCTCTCTGGGTCTTCATGGAGTTGGGTTTCAGAGCCTTCTAGTCACTTTCCCCTAACATTTTTCCTCCTCTGGGAGTAGGGACCAAAAATTCTTTTTTGGCTTGCAGAAGGTGGGAGTTCTGGATTCTGTAATTGCTTCTTGGCTGGACATGGGCGTTGGCAGGTTGATCCATACCTCCAGCCCACTTCTATCTTTTCCTATTGGGTAAGGTTCTGGAGAGGCGAGGTTCTGGGGCACATTGGTGAGGTCCTCTGCCCATGAAGTTCAGGATGGAATCATAGTAGCATCTGTGACTTGGTGTCTGAAAGTCAGTAAGTTATGAGGCAGGGCAAAATGTTTAATAAACAGGAACCAGAGAGTAGGAATAGAGCAGATTTTAGAATGGTAGGAAGCTATTAAGTCTATTTTAGGTGTGTTACTAGGAGCCCATGACTTTAGTGATTTTTGCCTGAGCTTGATAGTTAACATGAAGGTGGGCTAAAAATACTGTTGGGAATAATATGCAGTCAGAGTTGAGAATAGAACTAGAAAGCAGGATTAGGGCAGAGAGTAGTTCCAAAACTTGAAGAAAATATATAAATACTGATGAAGGACCCATGTATATTCATATTTGGTCATGGAACCTGTGTAACCTCCAGGTCCCTGTCAGTCTGAAGTCATAGTCCATGGTCACAGCTGGGAGCATTCTAGGCTGCACTTGTTTCAGGACCAATCTTCCTCCAGTGGCAGAGTAGGCTGCCCCAGAAGACACCTTAAATTTAAACAAAGAAAGTTAATTTTCTTAACATGTTCTGCAGTTGAGACACTACTTCTATATTCTAAGCAAGAGTAGACCCCTGTTTGTAAATGATATTTCACATAGTCATCCTTTAGTTTGATTTGTATATTTACTGTTAAAAGTAAAATATACACAATTCCATTTTCATATCTGTAGTTTAATCCCGGAAAAGCTTTCCAGGTGATCTGATTACCGAATTTTCTCATCTTTGGGAAGATATCTTACAGAGTGAAATCAAGAATTTCCCAGTGACATAAGCTTGCTACTTGTTTTTAAAATTATTTTTCAACTATTATTGCTTTTTCATGCTCCCTCTCTATCTGCCCCTCTCTTCTCTATTTCTGGCTGTCTCTATCCAATAAATAAAGGCAGACCAAAGTCTAGATGTAATATGTGAAAGTTTGATTATTGGTAATTTTAAATATTTATTAGATTAATGATAATTAGCTCTAGACAAATAAAATAAGAATGGGGGCCAGCAGGTGGCTTACCACATAGAGGACCTAGGTTAAAGCCCCAGGGCCAGTATGTGGGAGGATTTGTCGTAGGGTAGCTTCATGAACTGTGGAATATACTGTGGTATCTCTCATCCTTTTGATTCTCTTTTTGTCTCTCACTGTGTCTAGGAAAGAAAAAATGACTACTGGGAGTCATTGGGACTACTGGAGACTTGGAAACAACAGCTGGCATGAGCTCTAAAAAGAAGCAGCTTACAACCTGAGATTCTCTGGATAGAGTAGGATACTGGAATGTCAGTAGGAAGGTGAACAAAGAATGGTCAGAATGACACCCAAAGAGAGTCCTATAACCCACTCTTGGGCTGGCAAACAGAGACCAAAAGGACAAAAAAAGGAAAATCTTTGGCTTGATTATTTCTGAACTCATCCCCCAACCCACTCCAGAACCAGCCTCCAGGGCCTGGACAGCCCCTCCTAGCAGGCCTCCTGCTAAGTTATTTTCTTTACAAAGATTCATGGCTCACCAGGGGTTATCATTTCAAGGCTTTTTCTTTTTAAATTTTTTTATTTATAAAAAGGATACATTTACAAAACCATAGGATAAGAGGGGTACAACTTCACACAACCCACCACCAGAACTCTGTAGCCCCTCCCCCCCCCTCATAGCTTTCCTATTCTTTACTCCTCTGGGAATATGGACCCAAGATCATTGTGGGATGCAGAAGGTGGAAGGGTCTGGCTTCTATAATTGCTTCTCCGCTGAACATGGGCATTGACAGGTCGATCCATACTCCTAGCCTGTCTCTCTCTTTCCCTAGTGGGGAAGGGCTCTGGGGAAGCAGAGCTCCAAGGCACATTGATGGGGTTGTCTGTCCAGAGAAGTCTAGTCTCATCCTGCTAGCATCTGGAGCCTGGTGGCTGAAAAGAGAGTTAACATACAAAGCCAAACAAATTGTTGAACAATGATGGACCTAAAGGCTGGAATAGTGCAGATGAAGTGTTGGGGGGGGGGTGTTCCTCCATTTTGTCAATAATAGTAGGCATATTTTAGTTATATTTCAAAGGGCCTGTAGCTATACTAGTTTTTTTTTTTTTTGCCTGAGCCTGAAATCTGATATGCAGGTGGATCTGAATTATTGTCTGGGGAGATGATGTCATGGCTAGGAAAAGGACCAGAAAGCTGGATCAGGGAAGAGAGTAGCTCCTTAATATGGGAAAGGGCTATAAATATTATTGTAAACCCCATTGATTTCATGTGATCTGGGTCCCATAATTAGCTTAGAAGCCTGTGTGACCTCTACATTCCTCTAGATCTGAACTCACATTCTATGGTCATGAGTAGGAACATTCCATGCTGCCCCAGTATTGAGCCATCTTCCTCAGGTGTAGCATAGACTATGTTGTCCAAAGGGAGGATGGAACATTCTCTACCATTGTTGATACAGGTTGAGAGCAAGGTCCTATGGGGACCCACAAAGGGGTCTATTTTGTTGACAATTATTAACATCTAACTACTAATGAGGGCCCATCTAAATACATCAAACACCTATGAAAGAACTACAAAATTACATCAATAGTAAGACAATAATAGTGGGAGACTTCAACACCCCACTGTCACACTTAGATCAACAAAGCAGAGAATCAACAAAGAAACAAGAGAATTAAATGAAGAGATGAACAGAGTAGACCTCCTGGACATTGTCAGAGTTCTTCATCCCCCAAAACTGAAATACACATTCTTTTCAAATCCACACAGCACTTCCTCAAGGATAGACCACATGTTAGGCCACAAAGACAACATCAACAAATTCAAGAGCATTGAAATCATCCCAAGTAGCTTCTTAGACCACAGTGGAGTAAAGCTAACATTTAACAACAAACAAAAAATTACTAAAAGTCACAACATTCAGAAACTCAACAATATGCTGCTTAAGAACCACTGAGTCAGAGAGGCACTCAAGCAAGCAATTCAAATGTTCCTGGGAACAAATGAAAATGAAGACACAAGCTATCAAAATATTTGGGACATAGCTAAAGCAGTACTGAGAGGGAAACCCATAGCCATGCAATCACACATTAGAGAAGAAGTAAAAGCTCAAATAAATGACCTTACTGCACGCCTTAAGGACTTAGAGGAAAAGGAACAAAGGAACCCTAAAGCAACCTGAAGGACATAAATCACTAAAATTAGAGCAGCAGTAAACATCAAAAATAAGAGAACCATACAAAGTATCAATGAAGCCAAATGTTGGTTCTTTGAAAAATTAAACAAGATTGACAAATCCCTATCCAGACTCATTAAAGAAAAAGGGAGAAGAATCAAGTAAATAGAATTATAAATGATAGAAGAGATATTCCAACTGACACCACAGAAATCCAGAAAATCATGTGAAACTTCCACAAAGAACAATACACCACCAAGCTAGAGAATCTGGAAGAAATGGAAGAATTCCTAGAAATATATGCCCTTCCAAAACTGAACCAAGAAGAACTACAAAACCTAAATGCACCAATCACAGACAAATAAATTGAAACAGTTGCTAAGAGTCTTCCCAACAACAAAAGTCCTGGACCAGATGGCTTCACAAATGAATTCCATAAAACCTGTAGGAAACAGCTAATACCTATACTTCTAAAGCTCTTCCACAAGATCGAAGAAACAGGAACACTCCCTTCCACCTTCTATGAAGCCAAGATCACGTTGATACCAAAAGCAAATGGGGACACAACAAAAAAGGAAAATTAAAGACCAATATCTCTGATGAACATAGATACCAAAATATTAAACAAGATTCTGGTCAACCGGCTACAGCAATATATCAAAAAGATTGTTCATCACAACCAAGTGGGATTTATCCCAGGAATTCAAGGCTGGTTTAACATATGTAAGTCAATCAACATCATTCACCACATCATAAAAGCAAACCCAAAAACCACATGATTATCTCAATAGATGCAGAGAAAGCCTTTAAAAAATCCAACACCCATTCATGTTCAAAGCACTACCAAAAAAAAAAAATGGGAATAGACAGGAAATTCCTCAAGATAGTGGAATCCATATACAACAAACTTACAGTCAACATGATACTCAATGGCAGCCATAATTTATAGATATTTTTTAAGTAGTTAATTTTTGTTATTCTTTTTTTTAAAGATTTTTTAATATTTATTTATTTCCTTTTTGTTGCCCTTGTTGTTTTTTATTGTTGTTGTAGTTATTGTTGTTGATGTCTTTGTTGTTGGATAGGACAGAGAGAAATGGAGAGAGGAGGGGAAGACAGAGATGGGGAAAGAAATATAGACACCTGCAGATCTGTTTCACCACCTGTGAAGTGCTCTCCTGCAGGTGGGGATCCAGGGGCTCCAACTGGGATCCTTAAGCGGGTCCTTGTGCTTCGTGTCATGGACGCATAACCTGCTGCACTACTGCCCGCATCCCATCTTTAGGTTTTTCTATGTATGCTGTCATATCATCTGCAAATAGTGAGAGCTTGACTTCTACCCTTCCAATCTGTACTCCTTTGATTTCTTTCTCTTGCCTGATTGCTATGGCAAGAACTTCCAATATTATGTTGAGGAGTAATGGTGATAATGGACAGCCCTGTCTAGTCCTCTATCTGAGCCAGACCTTCTACCTTCTGCAACCCACAATGACCCTGGGTCCATGCTCCCAGAGGGATAGAGAATGGGAAAGCTACTGGGGAGGGGGTGGTATATGGAGATTGGGCGGGGGGAATTGTGTGGAGTTGTACCCCTCCTACCCTATGGTTTTGTTAATTAATCCTTTCTTAAATAAAAAAATAAATAAAAAAAAGAAAGAAAAAGAATGGCTGCCTGGAGCAGTGGGTTCATCATTCAGGCACCAAGCCCCAGTGGTAGCCCTGGTAGCAGTAAAACAAAAAAAAAAAAAAAAAAAAAAGATGACATCAATAACAGAAACAATAATAACTACAGCAATAATAATAATAAAAAACAAGGACAACAACACGGAAAATAAAAAATAATAAAATAATTAAAAAAGAAAAAAACCTAAAGAATCCAGCAGAAAACTACTGGAAGTTATTAGGCAATATAGCAAGGTGTCCAGCTACAAAGTCAATGTACAAAAATCATTGCATTTAGTTATTAGGCAATAGAGCAAGGTGTCCAGCTACAAAGTCAATGTACAAAAATCACTTGAATTTCTTTATGCAAACACTAAATCCGAAGAAGAGGATATCCAGAAATCATTCCCATTCACTGTTGCAGCAAAATCAATAAAATATCTAGGGATAAACCTAACCAAAGAAGTGAAAGACTTGTATACATAAAACTGTGAGTCACTATTCAAGGAAATAGAAAATGATACCAAGAAATGGAAAGACATCCCATGCTCATGAATTGCAAGAATTAATATCATCAAAATGAATATTATCCCCAGGACCATATACAAATTTAATGAGATACCCATCAAAGTTCCACCAAGGTTCTTTTAAAAGAATAGAACAAAAACTACAATCATTTATCTGGAACCAGAAAACACCTAGAATCACCAAAACAATCTCTAGGAAAAGAAGCAGGAATGAAGGCATCACATTCCCAGATCTCAAACTATATTATAAGGCCATCATCATTAAAACAGCCTGGTACTGGAACAAAAATAGGCACACAGACCAGTGGAACAGAATTGAAAGTCCAGAACTAAACCCCCACACCTATGGACATCTAATCTTTGATAAGGGGTCCCAAAGTATTAAATGGATAAAGGAAGCTCTCTTCAATAAATGGTGCTAGGAAAACTGGGTTGAAACATGTAGAAGGATGAAAGTGAATCACTTTATCTCACCAGAAACAAAAATCAACTCCAAATGAACCAGGGACGTGGATGTTAGAATAGAAACTATCAAATATTTAGAGGAAAACATTGGTGGAACACTTTCCCACCTAAACCTCAAGGACATCTTTGATGATGCAAACCCAGTGCAAAGAAAACTAAAGCAGGAACAAATCAATGGGACTACATCAAATTGAAAAGCTTCTGCACAGCCAAAGAAATTATCACACAAATAAGGAGACCTCTCACAGAATGGGAGAAGATCTTCACATGCCATACATCAAACAAGAGACTAATCACCAAAATATACAAAGAGCTCAGCAAACTTAGCACCCAAAAAGCGAATGACCCCATCCAAAAACTGGGCAGAAGATATGAACAGAACATTGACTACAGAAGAGATCCAAAAGGCTAACAAACACATGAAAAATTGTTCCAAGTCTCTGACTGTCGGAGAAATGCAAATAAAGACAATATTGAGAAACCACCTCACTTCTGTGAGAATGGCATACATAAAAAAGGCAGCAGCAAGAGGAGAGGCTGTGGGGATAGAGGAACCCTTCTGTACTGCTGGTGGGAATGTAAATTGGACCAGCCTCTGTGGAGAGCAGTCTGGAGAACTCTCACAAGACTAGACATGGACCTTCCAAATGACCCAGTAATTCCTCTCCTAGGGATATACCCCAAGAACTCCATAACACCCAACCAAAATGATATTTGTACACCTATGTTAATAGCAGCACAATTCGTAATAGCTAAAACCTGGAAGCAACCCAGGTGCTCAACAACAGATGCGTGACTGAGAAAGCTGTGGCATATATACACAATGGAATAGTACACAACTATTAAGAACAATGAACCCACCTTCTCTGACCCATCTTGGATAGAGCTAGAAGGAATTATGTTAAGTGAGCTAATTCAAAAAGATAAAGACGAGTACGGGATGACCTCACTCATAAACAGAAGTTGAGAAAGAAGAACAGAAAGGGAAACTAAAAGCAGGATTTGACTGAGTTTGGAGTAGGGCACCAAAGTAAAAACCCTGGGTGGAAGGTGAGGGTGGATGTTCAGCTTCTTCGGGCGGGTAGGGAGTGGGGGAGGATGGGATGGGACACAGACTTTTGGTGTTGGGAATGGTGTTTATGTACACTCCTATTAATTTGTAGTCATATAAATCACTATTTAATTAATATGAGAGGGGAAAATTGATTGAATGTCTCAAACTTTTAGTGCACCAACCATAGGCTGAATCTTCAATATATTGACTTTCTTAAGAGCTTAGACCAGGGAGAACAGAAGCAACCAGTGGCACAGCTATATACAAATAATGTCAAAGGACATAAATTATGGTGATGTTGTATATGATACAGCAAATCCTAACAAAGGGATATTTCAAACTTAACCCACTTGCCAAATAATGTGATTATAGCAATAGCTATCTAGTTCCTTCTTAAACCCTAAGATAGCAGAAATCTCCCATTTCCTCTGTAGAGCCTATATTTCCCCCAGTCCTAGAACCTCTAGGGTGGGACTCACTTTCCTGCATGCTTCTCTTAATTCATACCAAATGATAATGCATCTGCTGATCCCAACCTAATCAACACAATGAGTACCATCTCAGTGTGCTTCACTTCAGACTGTGTTCAGAGACTTTAGGTGTAGAATATCAACACTGTAGTGAGACCTTTCCTTTCATAGGATTCTCTAATTCCATTTCAGGTGGTTCACTTTCTAATCAAATCCCAAAACCTAGATGTAGACCATGTCCCGTGAGATAGAGCATATATTCATATGTATCCATAAATTAGAGCAAAATATATACCTGGGAGCAAAAATACACAATAGTCTGCAGTGAGTCAGTATAAAGTTCCTAATGAAATAGTGTCTACTGAGACTTAGATACCTTCTTCACCTACTTCCTATTACAGTTCTCTCACTCACTCCAAAGCCAACCTTATCAAAGCAAGAACTGCAACAGCTGAATAAGGGCAAGAGACTGGCATACTTTAATGATGACTCTTCAGTCACTATTAGGCCACCCCATCAGCTGGGGTCCTATTCGGGGAGTCCTGAGATTCCCAAACAGACATAATGGCCCAGACCTCGAATAAATCCTTCTCTCCATTGTTACTGGTCATCACTATCAGGAACAACACAATAGATCCCTTTGTGTGCCCCCATTACATCTTGCTGTGAACTTGGATCAACAATGATAGAGAATGTTCCATCCTTGGAAGCAAGGCTGGACAACATACTCTATGCTACATTTGAGAAAGATGGGTCCTGATATTGGGGAAGCTTGGAATGTTCCTACTCATGATCACAGAATGTGAGCTCAGATCTACAGGGATGCAGGTCACATAGGCTTCAAAGCTGAATATGGGCCCCAGATCAGGTCAAATCAGTGGGGTTTACAGTCAACAATATGTATACACCTTTCCCATATTTGAAGCTACTCTCTTGCCTGATCCAGCTTTTTGGTCCTTTTTCCAGCCACGACATCATCTCTCCAGACAGTACCTTTTATCCACCTGCATATAAGATTTCAGGCTCAAAGGAAAAAAAAACAAACCACCACTACCACCACCAACAAACTAGTATAGCCATGGGCCCTTTGGAATATAACTAAAATATTCCTACTAGCTATCTACAAAACGGAGACCCGTCCCTAACTCTTCATTTGCATTATTACAGCCTTTAGGTTCATGATTAGTCAATAATTGTTTGACTTTATATGTTAACTCTCTTTTCAACCACCAAGTTCCAGATGCTAGCATGTCAACCAGATTTCTCTGGACAGATGACCCCACCACTGTGTCCTGGAGTTCTGATTCCTCAGAACCCTGCTACACTAGGGAAAGAGAGAGGTAGGCTGGGAGTATGGATCAATGAGTCAACACCCATGTTCAGCGGGGAAGCAATTACAGAAGCCAGACCTTCCACCTTCTGCATCCCACAATGACCTTGTTCCATACTCCCAGAGGATTAAAGAATAGGAAAGCTATCAAGGGACGAGATGGAACACAGAGTTCTGGTAGTGGGAATTGTGTGGAGTTGTACTCCTCTTATCATATGGTTTTGTTAGTGTTTCTTTTCTACAAATAAAATTTAAAAAATGTAGTATGTAAAATATGCTATGGAAGGAATGAAGAGGAAGTCTATTACATTGTCCCTGTGATCACAGTGCTTGAGCTTCTACTTGGGATTAACATACCTAAGGTTAGTGTTGGTCAAACTTATGGGTTGAAGAGCCTGAATCCTGGTCTTAGTGATTTCAGCATGGCCCCTGATTAAATGTGAACTCAGCAAAATTCTCTACACTTACTAGCCTATATTCTCTTATTTGGTCATAAAGGGATTGATTTCTATGTTTCCTTCTATAACTGAGGAGTAATTCCCAGAATTAAATTTAAAATTTAGTTTTTCAAAGGCTAATGGTTGTGAAAAATTTGCCACATATGTGAAACAATATTTAAAAATCTACTAATATTGTACTGTATGAAGAATTATTTCTGAGGTTTTCTAAAGTGAAAGATGATAAAAAAAACTCCTAAAAATTTTAGTAGCATTTACTCTAGAAGATGAGAAAAATCTATGGATTAATTTTTATCTCATCTGGGCATTCTTCAAGTGCTGAGTCATTCAGTTAAAAAATAGCTTTTTTAAAAAAAAAAATCCAGAATATGGAAGATTTAAAACACATATCTACAGTAGATGAATAAGCTATTAATATAATCATAACATTAAAAAAGGAAGTGCTTGTGTTCACAATCCTAGAGAAAGAAAGGGAATTTACAAACTCAATGGAAAGATAGGGAAATAGAAAGATAGACACCTGCAGACCTGCTTCCCTGCTCCTGAAGTGCCCCCTACAGGTGAGGAGTGGGGGTTCAAACCCAGGTCCTTATAATTGGGACTGTGCACACTCAACTGGGGGCACCACTGCCTGCCCCCTGCTATTATTAAATTTTAATGAATCATTGACTTATTGAGATCAGAAAGATGGAGATAAAGAGAATCAGAGAATCACTTTGACAGCTTGCCGGGGATTAAACTCAGGACCTCATGCTTTGTCCTCTGTGCCACTTCCTAGGCCATGACAAATTTATTTTTAGTAACAATACATCAAGTTTATAATATCTTAGACATAACTATGAAATAGTAAGATAATTTGGAAAATGATTCCCCATTTTTTTCTTATGATTAAACTTAAGCTGTAGAAAAATCTGACATAAATGGACATGAATCTATTTATAGTCTTACTTAGTGTGAAAATTTATTCTTTTTTACTGCACAAATATTAATGTTCTTGATTATATGGAACTGTGGCAGACTTCTGACTTACTGACATAAAATGCAACAGACGTACTTCATTATATTTATAAAATCCAAAATTTTTAATATTTGAAATACATGTGGTTACATGGATTTCATAGAAGCGATTAGGTATATAGCATGTCTAATTCTTGAGCTGATATTGAATATTTCTTTGTTCTATATTTATTTTGGGTAGAGGCAGAGAAATCTAGAAAGAAAGTGAGATAGAGAGACACCTGCAACATTGCTTCACTACTCGTGAAGCTTCCCACCTCGGGAGCTTAAACCTGGGTCCTTGCAAATTGTAACATGTGCAGTCAGCATTATGTACCACCACCTGACCCAACAATTTTTAATTTTATGATAAACTTTTATACTGTTTTCTATAGGGGCCAAACCTATTTGCATTCCCACAAACAGCATATAGTTAGTTATTTCCTGTTTTAGACACCTTCACCAGCATGTGTTATGACTGTTTTGATATGGATCATTTTCACAGGTGTAAAGAAATAGCTTACTGTTGTTATTTGCATTTCTCTGTAATCAATAATAATGAGCATTTTAAAAAAGTGCTTGGTGGTCATCATTAAGTTGTCTTCTGTGGTCTGTCTATTCAGCTCTCCACCTTTTGGTGGGATTTTTTTTTCTTGCCTTCAGAGTTATTGCTGGGGCTCAGTGCCTGCGCTATGACTCCACTGCTCCTGGAGGGGAGTTTTTCCATTTTGTTGTCCTTGTTATTGTTGTTGCATAGGACAGAGAGGGAGAGAGAAAGATAGAGAGCTGCAGACCTGCTTCACTGCTTGTGAAATGAACCCCTCCCTCACAGGTGGGGAGCTGGGGGCTCGAACCGGATCCTTATGCTGGTCCTTGTGCTTCACGCCATGTGTGCTTAACCCACTGTGCTATTACATCTTGGATTCTAGTCCATTTTCAGTTGTATGTTGCTTACCACTGCTTTAAAATATTATAGATACTAAATTCTTCAGATAATTAAGGGCTATTTCTTGCCTTTATCTTGTCTAATTTTCTATTTATGAACCTATTAGTTTAATTATTTTAGTTTTCTATACATACTATAGTTTCTGGTAGAGTTTCCCTCACTATCTTGCCTATTTTTTTTTTCAAAAAAGTTTTAATTTCTTTCTTTTTTAAATTTTTAAAATATTTTAAAATTTATTTTCCCTTTTGTTGCCCTTGTTGTTTTATTGTTATAGTTATTACTGATGTCGTCATTGTTTGATAGGACAGAGAAAAATGGATAAAGGAGGGGAAGACAGAGAGGGGGAGAGAAAGATAGACACCTGCAGACCTGCTTCACCGCCAGTGAAAGGATGCCCCTGCAGGTGGGGAGCAGAGGGCTTGAACCGGGATCCTTAAGCCAGCCCTTGCACTTTGCACCATGTGAGCTTAACCTGCTGTGCTACCACCTGACTCCCCCTAATTTCTTTCTTATCCACCTCTTGGTGTGATTAGTTTCTTAACAAGGAGTTCTTGGGAAGGATCAATTCATTCTCTGAGTAAGGAGAGAGAGAGGGGGGGGGAGGGAGAGGGAAAGGGAGAGGGAGAGGGGGGCACACAGTGACAGAAGACGGTACCACTTATTTTGCTGGAGAAATTATGGAATGCAGGCTACCTTACTATTAGTTCTTTTTAGCCTTAGACCTTTCCTAAAGATTTTCTTATAAATTTGCCATCTGGATGGTAGGTGCCTTGGTAAAAGATCTGGACTTTAACCGTATTATTTTATTCCACTCCCACTGTGATTTTGGTTAATAGTTTTAAGTTTTATTTACTTCTATCTGATTTCAGTTCATGACTTAAAACCATTCTTTTACTCAGGGTTCTCATAATAAGTGATCTGTGAGTGACTGAAAATAAATACATTGAAAAGAAGTACATATAATTTCCTAAACATTGACTGAAAGTAATAATAGCAACAATTTAATAATAGTGTTCAGTTCTGTTTTCTGTTATTGCTGATTGATATTAAAACTGGATTTTATAGGTATAGTTATAAGTTATTTGTTTAAACTTTTTAATTTATTGATTTATGAGGAGGGAAGAAGGAGGAAGAGGAGAGAAAGAGAGAGAGAGAGAGAGAGAGAGAACACATGCTAGGGCATCACTGTAGCACATGCAATCCAGAGAAAGAACTTGGTACCTCCGGCTTGAGAATCCAGTGCTCTGTTCATTGTATCACTTAACAGGATGCTGTTCATCTAATTTCTACTGGGAAGCAATGTGAAACCACTACTGGTTCCTGAACAAGCTATTTACTCAATGGAAGACATTATTATTTGAAATAGTTTATAAAGGGTGCCAGGCGGTAGTGCAATGGGTTAAGTGAAGCACAAGGACTTGCTCAAGGATCCTGGATTGAGCCCCCGGCTCACCACCTGCAGGGGGAGGTCACTTCACAGGCAGTGAAGCAGGTCTGTAGTTGTCTGTCTTTCTCTCTCCCTCTCTTATCTTCCCCTCCTCTCTCAAATTCTCTGTGTCCTACCCTACAACAATAACAACAATGGCAACAAAAATGGGAAAAAAATGGCCTTCAGAAGTAGTGGATTCATAGTGCAGGCACCCATCCCCAGTGATAACCCTGAAGACAAAAAAAAAGTTATAAAGGTATGATAATTATAGATTAAGGAGATGAAATGAAAGGTAGACTGGGTACAGAAAGATAAGTTAAACCAGTTACATGAGTAAAATTTTTCTTTTCGTAGTCTGAGTGTGGCAGCACATTTGAAAAATAACCCCCAAAGAAATTTAAAGTTAATTTAATAAATGTGATAATTTATTAAATTATTTGTAAATTGGGACAGTATAGGGAAGTATTAATGGCATATTCTAGGAGGTCTGTTTTTATGAATGTTGTCTGTGCTTTATTACTTTATAATTAATAATTATATTTTGCATTGTAGTGTTGTGTTCACAAAATTTCAGGTTGCCTCAGGCTTATGTCTCCCATCCAAGTACTAACCAGGCCTGACCCTGCTTAGCTTCCGAGATCAGATGAGATCCGGCATGTCCAGGGTGGTATGGCCATAGACTTGCCTCCTGCTTATGTGTGACTCCTCTAAGTCAGGGATACTTGTATTTCTCTGTATTTCATGAAATGTGGACTGGAGTTTTGTCCAAAACAGAGTTTTAGTTAATATTGTTGACTGATAAAGTGAAAGGGAAAGGAAATCCAAGACAGTGGGACTAAAAGGACACAGGAAGATTCAATTAAATAGACCAGATTCCCATGATTTTTTTTTCCTGGTGACAAAAGTAGGAACAATCAAAGGAGACCCCCCTGCGTAATGCAGAGTCTCCCAGAACAGACCACCCTGCCATTTAATCAAGTCTGGCCAATGTTCCAGGGAGCTATTTCTTGAGGCTACAGTTTTGAGCACAACATTGGGTGAGAGCCTCCCACAGTCTTTCTTCATTAACACACAGGCAACATGCGCATACCAACTGGTCAAGAAAAAGATTGGGCAAATGAGAAAAAACTGCATCAAGTAATGGGGACTGTTTATACATCTCATTTTCTTAGCATCTGCAGCTGTCATCTGGTTTCAGTTTGGTAATTTTTATTAAGGCAAAGTGGTACATGCTGTCTTAGGAACTGCTCCAGCTCACGCTCCCCAGCAGGTCACCGGGTATCCCCTGGTGTGATGAGACATGATATGTTTTCTGCCAGTGGATGAGGTGGAGGGAAAGCTCTACTCAGCCCAAAGTTGAAGTCCAACACAAAAACAAATAAGCCATGGATAGATATGTGAAATACAGAGAACAGTTATTCCATTTAAGAAGTTTACATATCACATTCACAAATAATTATTAAGCACTCAGTCCTTCACTGTGATTTTTTAAAATTATTTTTTAAAGCTTTTTAAATTTTTAAAAATATTTATTTTTTATTTTCCCTTTTGTTGCCCTTATTGTTTTTTATTGTTGTAGCTATTGTTGCTGTTGCTGTTGTCATTGTTGTTGGATAGGACAGAGAGAAATGGAGAGAGGAGGGGGAGAGAAAGATAGAGACAGAGAGGGGGAGAGAAAGATAGAGACCTACAGACCTGCTTCACCGCTTGTGAAGCAACTCCCCTGCATGTGGGGAGCCGGGGTCTCAAACCTGGATACTTGCGCCTGTCCTTGCGCTTCGCGCCATGTGCGCTTAACCCACTGCGCTACCGCCCAACTCCCTTACTGTGATTTTATTTCCCTAAGAAGGTTGTGGTTTTACATAAGCTACTGAGAGAGAGAGAGAGTGATGCTGTTTTCTACTCTTGTGGCCCTTCCTACCCTGTCTGTTCCGTCCCAATCTAGTCTGCTTTGAGAACAAAACAGTCTGGGTTTGGGAGTACAGTACATTGTCAGAGGAGAGAACAAGACTAAGTAGACCACATTGCAACAAGATCAGTGATTCTGAGTTTCATTAGCACCAAACAAAAGAACTAACAAATTTTGACATTGGCAACTGGCTCCCAAAATTTCATCTCTTGTAAACTCTAGGACTAATGTACATTTTATATGCTGTGGGCATGTATCTGATAGTAGCTGTGGTGTCTCAAGGGCATTTACTAAATAATCAGGTTACTATTATCTAGTATATAGAATGTAATGTAGAAAGTAATGTTACAGACCTATTTTTTCCTAAGAGTTAGAAAGGTGGTTGATGCAAATGACTTTTAGAATAACCACAACATTTGCCCTGCTCTGAGAAGATGAGAAGAAAACAAGTTGGAGTCTGAGATTGGAGATTCCAAGATATTTGGCATACTCCCTTGTTGTTTTAAAGGGTATGGGGCAACATTAACATTGTCAGAAGATGATCAGGGGAGAATCCTAATGAGAGACTATAGGGATTCTAATGACTGTAAGTCTTTGAAGAATTGGGTTGACTAGTTTGACCTGAGCTGCTTCATATTAAAAGTAAGCGGGTGTCAGATGAATTGTGCTACCATTCTCCAACTGCTGCTAAATAATGAGCTTGTAAAACTTTTGGATTTCATATCCTGAAGTTCTTCTAAAGAATCACTGTCAATGTCTCCTCCTTGATTTGATATTCATAGCAAATGACCAAACTTGTCTGCTGGAGTCTCCTCTCTCTGTCACTGTGAAATACATTTGGATATCAGTCTGGAAAGTGGTTGTTTGCAGGAGCTGGGCTGTCACACACCTGGTTAAGTGAACATATCACAAATTGCAAAGACCAAGGTCTTATTGGCATACACCATTTAAAGTGATTTCTTCAAGACCCACTCAAGATGAGATGAAGAAGGCAACTTCATTATTCTTAGCAGCTGAGTAGTGTTCCATTGTGTATATACACCACAACTTTTCTTTTAGCCATTTATCTGTTGTTGGACACCCAAGTTGCCTGTAAATTTGGGCTATTATAAATTGTGCTGCTATATGCACATAGGTGCATGTAGTTCTTTATGATTGGGTGTGTTTATTTCCCTAGGGTATGTCCACAGGAGAAGAATTTCCAGGTCATATGGCAGGTCCATTTCCAGGTATCTGATTATTCTCCAGACTGCTTTACATAAGGGCTGGACCAATTTACATTCCCACTAGCATTGTAGAAGGATTCCTATACCCCTGAAACCTCTCCAACATAGGTTACTGTCCCAAGTATGGCATTTTCACATGAGTGAAGTGGTCTTTCATTGTTGTCTTTATCTGTCATCTTTATTTGTCTCTGGTCATCAGTGACTTTGAGCATTTTATTTCCATGGTGTTCACCCTCTGGATCTCTTCTTTGATGGAAGATTCTGTCTATATCCTTTCTGCATTTTTGGATGGGGTCATTTGAATTGTTGATGCTGAATTTGGTGAAATTTTTAAATATGTATTTTAGTTATTAACCTTCTGTCTAATGTATGTAAATATCTTCTATTCCATAAGGAGTCTCTCTTTGTTTGGGTAGTGATTTCTTTTGCTGTGCAGAAACTTTTCAGTTTGATTGCTTTATTCTTGTTTTGGCTTTCCATGCAACTGAACTTGAAAAAGCCTTTACAACTTAGATTTGTCAATGTTTCCTTTTTGTAAAAATAAACAAAAAAAAACTTAAATTGCATAGAGTTCTTCCAATACTTTCCTCTAAATAACCGATGATTTCTGGTCTAACATCCAAATTCTTGATCCATTTGGAATTTACTGCTGTGTGTTGTGATTTTCTTTAAATTAAAAAAATACTTATTTATTCCCTTTTTTATTGTTGCAGTTAATTTTGCTGTTGTTATTGATGTCATCATTGTTGGATAGGACAGAAAGAAATGGAGAGAAGAGGGGAAGTGACTTGTGAAGTGACTTGTGAAGTGACTCCCCTGCAGGTGGGAGCTGGGGGCTTGAACTGCATTCCTTATGAGGGTCCTTGCGCCTTGTGCCACTTACGCTTAACCTGCTGCGCTACCGCCAGACTCCCCTGTGTTGTGATAATGTGGTGGTTCAGTTTCATTCCTCTGCATGTTTTAACCCAATATTCCTAACATCATTTGTTGAAGAGATTCTCCTTTCTCCATTTAATTTTTTGGGCCACCCTTTTCAAAAATTAGTTTTCTATATGTGTGCAGTCTTATTTCTGGGCTCTCAATCCTATTCTACTTGTCAGTGTGTGTGTATTTTCCAGTACCAAGGCTTTTTTTTAAAATTACATTTGTGTTGTACATTTTTGACTCATGTTATTGTTTCATACACAGTCAGTCTTCTTTTTTTCAATCTCTCTATTGGGAGATTATGGTTTATAGTTGACAGTCAGAGACGACCCGAACTGGCCCTGCGGCTACAGACAGACTATGACCCACATAGTCAATGACTGCCACCTCTCCAGATTCAAAGGAGGTCTCGAAACTTTACATCAGGCTCAACCTGACGCTGTTGACTGGCTACGGAAGAAGGGCAAACGCTAGAAGAAGAAGAAGTTGACAGTAAAATACAATAGTTTGTATATGAATAACATTTCCCAGGTTCCACATGACAATTTCAGTCTTCTTTTTTAGAAAAAAAAAAAAAAAGAAGGACCAAGTTCAGAAGTCAAGTAAAGTGATGGAGACAATAGTAGAGAAGCAAGATGGGGCCTGCTTAACCCAGAACATGGAATATCAAACTATCTTGTCCAAATGTTCTTAAGGAAAGCCTAGAAAAGGCAGGCAGAATCTAGCCCCACTTTAGTAGGAAAGACTTAAATAATAGCACCTGTCACCCTAAGTGGATCCCTACTCTTCTGAGCAAAATGTGAATTCTTGATGTCTAATTGTTCACTTGACAATTGTTGCCTTTTCTTTTCTTAATTTCTGGGGATCCTGAGTCCTACAATTTATATCAAGATAATCTCATATAGGTCTGTCAACTGAGGCATCAGTTCCTTAGTGTGCAAAATTAAGGTCTTTGATCTGGAATCACTTGGTACAGTATCTAAATAGTGCCTTTGGAAAATAAAAATATATACAATTCTCCATGTTTAGTTTAGGTTGTGATAGCAAAAATTGGTCAATAATTTATTGGTCCATCAGTAGAGGAAAGATGTACTCTAATCCAGTAACATACTGTGCAACTGTGAAAAACAATAATGGGGGTCTCCATATTGGCCTATCGTGAAGCATGAAATTTATTTATTGCAAATCATAAAAGCATTCTTTGAACTAGAAGACAAACATGACAAAAAAATGTTTATCTTATTCTCTCCATAACTTCCTCACTTCTTATAATCTCATCATCTCACATCTATCAAGACAGAGTTAGCTCAAAAACTATAATAATAATTAAAAATGAGAAGTCCCCAAAATATTTTTGAGTGGTAGAATGGGAGAGATATGCTTTAATATCTAACATTGTATAATTGCTCCATCAATTGATTATTCTGTGCAATTATGAGTGTCTTATTTTCATATTTTTCAAATAAAAACACTGGAAAATATGCTACATAATAAGCTGTTGAACCCATATCTCCTAGCATAGTCAGAAATACTGTAGTTGCCCTTTAAGAAACTGAAGTAGCTCTTTCAGATCTACACAAGTCTACTTACTCCACAGAAGCAATCATTATGTCACAATTGTCCTGGTGTCCTGAAAAAGTCAAGGCTGTTTCCAGAAAAGCCTGATTTACTCCTGAGATGTAATTGATGTGATTTATGTACTGGAAGAATTTGATTTGGTGAGTTTTTGTTCTGTGAATCTCAGAAACAGGTCAAAAATTGAGAATTCAGTATATGACTCTGTAATTTGTGGCAGAGACGCAATATTCCTCAAAAAAGAAATAATAAAATCACCACATCCCAGATGGGATCTTTTTTTTTTTTTTTTTTTGTCGTGTTTTTCCTTTTGTTCAATTTTGTGGCCTTAGATTTAGAGAAGGTTCTCTAACATGAGACTGCTGCCAGCATCACAGTGCAATCCTATATTATCTACTGGAACTCAATTACCGTACGATAGTTAAATAAACTGACTGCAATGATTCACACACACACACACACACACGACCATATTTTACATTTAAAACAAGGTTCTTATCCCTTCATTCATTCTTTTGTTACATTTGCTTTTTCTCTGTCCAGGGAGCATTAGGAGGAGCTAAATGTGTGTTCTAATTTCTTGCCCTATAAAAAACAAATAACAAATGAAAATACTGTGCTTTGTCACTGAGAACTTTCCCTCTGGAACCCTTCCCCTCCAGTTTCTCTTACCACCTGACTTTTCCATCCTTTCAACTTCATTTTAGAGTCGTGACTCTTGCTAGCTAGGGAAGCAGACATTCTAAGGAAGCATGAAAGAGAAACTGAATGTAAAGTCCCCACTTGCAGAATGGTTACAATCAAAGGGCTGCACATCTGATGATCATTCCTCTTTCTGCTTTAAAGATAAAAAAAAAAGGGTCACTGAACTGTCCTTTCTTCTTTTGTGGCACTGCCATTGTAAAAAGTGAGATGATCATATTTAGTTTTTTTATCAAGGAAGTATGGAAGGACTCAAAGCCATTAAGATATCAGAATCTCATAGAGTTGGGAATCTTGGATCATAATGAATTTTACTAGCATGGACTGGGAGAGGAGCTGGCAACTTTTTAAAGTGAAAAAAAAAAGCCACATTAATCATCTCTTGGTCAGTAAGACTTAAGTTGCGTGGGTGAGTTTCTGAGTCAGGTAGCTCTCCATTTGGGGGAATCAACTGTATTTATCAAAATAGATTTTCTGTAACTGCAGTGACAAGATGGGTAATATCAATCAGAAAGACAGATTACCAAGACACTTGATTTGAAAATGAACACAACCCTGAGCTGAAAATGTGATTCCCAGTTTCTCATTTACCTCAGGAGTACATAAATAGCAGTGCATCTATTTCTTGATGTACCAACTGGTAAATGTATACATATGATCATTTTGTTTACCTCCTGCACCATTTTCCCTATCATTTATGCATACCAGGATACTTACTGCTCTCTAGATAGTCGTGTTATACTTAGGCTTACAAAAGAAATGATTTTTTTTTTCTACCACTAAGGTAAGTCAAAGCAAGATCTATATAGCTCCTTGATGACTTTATGGTTCCCAGCATTAAAAAGTTTGTTCATTAAATCAAGGATTGAGCAAATAAAGCCCAAATGGCAGAACTAATTTCCATAAATCAAAGAGTTTTCTTCTCTTTGTAGGTGAGCAGAGAATCCAACTCTATTGCTTTTGATCCTCTTCATATATTTCCCTTTCTTAGTGACACTTGCTTTAGATTTGTAAGAATGCTGAAAAGGGGGTGAGAAAGATCAGTTAGGTTTGTTGAATACTGTGAACTGCTTTGTATTCAGGAAATCCCAGAGTATGTTTGGCAAAGCACTTTTTTAAAAAAAATGTTTTAAGAGCATGTGGACTGGAATGGAAATTTAATCTGCATGTTCATTTACACATAACTCATCAAAATATTTTTTAAACAGCACTTTGAAGTCTGCAGAGCCTTTTCAATTCATTTTATGGAAACTTTTTAAGCATTTTGGTGCTTTTCACGAGCTGCTGTGCTTGATAGAGGCTAAGAATATTGACTACTGGACTATCTCACCCTTGAATATTTCATATTGATCTCAGTCTAAGAGTAAATCAGAAATGCACATGCATATGAGCTTAACTGCAGTGCAGACTCATGTCTTCATTTCTGAATTAATGTTATTCATTAATTTTTTTATTTATGAAAGGAGACATTAACAAAACGTAGGATAGGAGGGGTACAACTACACACAATTCCCACCACCCGATCTCCATATCTCATCCCCTCCCCTGATAGCTTTCCCATTCTCTATCCCTCTGGGGGTATGGACCCAGGGTCCTTGTGGGTTGCAGAAAGTGGAAGGTCTGGCTTCTGTAATTGCTTCCCTGCTGAACATGGGCGTTGACTGTTTGATCCATACTCCCAATCTGCCTCTCTCTTTCCCTAGTAAGGTGGGTCTCTAGAGAAGTGGGGCTCCAGGACACATTGGTGGGGTCTTCAGTCCAGGGAAGTCTGGTCGGCATCATGCTGGCATCCAGAACCTGGTGGCTGAAAAGAGCGTTAACATACAAAGCCAAACAAATTGTTGAACAATCACGGACCTAAAGGCTGGAATAGTGCAGATGAAGTGTTGGAGGGTACTCACTACAGACTCTTGTGTACTTCTGCTTTCAGGTATATATTTTTCCCTGGCTTATGGACACGTGTGAACATATGCTCTATCTCAGGGGACCTGGTCTATATCTAGGTTTGGGGACTTTATTGGGGAGTGGACCATCTGGAATGGAGTTAGAGAATAGTATGAAAGGAAAGGTCTCACCCGAGTGATGAAGCTGAAGGGCTGTTGTTCCACACCTAAAGTCTCTGGACATAGTCTGAGGTGAAGCAAAGCATGCTGGGGTGGCACTTGTTGCGTTGATTAGGTTGTGATCCGCCGGTGCAATATTATTTGATATGAATTGAGAGAAGCATGCAGGAAAGTGGGCCCCACCCTAAGGTTCCAGCACTGGGGAAAATAAAGGCTCTATAGTGGAAATGTGAGGTTCCTGCTGTCTTAGGGTTCAAGAAGACAATCGATAGTTATTGTTATCATCACATTATTTGGTAATTGGGTTAACTTTGAAAAGTCCCTTTGTTAGGGTTTGGGGTATAATACCCAGCATCTTGTATATAGCTGTGCCACCGGTTGCTTCTGTTCTATCTGGTCTAGACTTTTGAAAGAGTCAGCATATCAAAGACTCAGCCCATGTATTAAGAAGACTCAGTCTGTGTTTTAAAAAGTTTGAGACATGTGATCAATTTCTCCCACCTCTCAAATTAGTTAAATAGTGGTTTACAATTTATTAGGAGTGTACATAAACACCATTCCCACCACCAAAAGACTCTGTCCCATCCCACCTACCCTTCCCCCTGTTGCCCCGGGCAGCCGATGTCCACCCTCCCCCTCACCACAGGGTTTTTACTTTGGTGCCCTACTCTGTTATTCATTAATTTTTTTTTTGAAAAAAATCAACTAATTGAAAACTGTGAGGAACAAAAACATTATGTGTCTTTGATGGACAAAAGCTGAACATAATGAACATAATGAACAACTTTCTAATGAAGCATAAAGGTGCCACAAACAACTCAAATGGGTCAAAAGGGAAACAAGATCTCCATTTGGTTTGAAAATGACTGGTGCCTCTATTAGTTGATGAAATAAATGTGACTGAAAATGTTTCATTTCAGTTAGTTTCATAAAATACTGACTTTCCTTTGACAGACAGTGGAACCATCATATCTGCATTTGGGTTAGGAGCTTATTGTAGTTTTAGTGGATCTGCCAGAGGAAGGCCTAACTTAAATGATTATGGTAGATATCCCAGAGTCATTGAGACAGTCCTTTAGCAGTACTGGGATGATAGACTAGCTTTGGTGGTTATGGGAGTGGCAGTAGAATTTAGGTAAAGGGAATGGGGAAAAGAGCAAGTTTAGACTGAGAATTGTGAACTCAGTTATGTAGAAGTGAATTGGGTTATTAAAGGACAAGGAAATAATTAGATTTATTATTTTGAAGATTTTGGAAGAGATCTAAGATGGGTGAAAAATTTGTCAGTCACCAGTTTATAGAAGCATAGTTAGTTATTTCTAAGAAGTGAATAAGGTCACTTGTGGTAGTTAGCAGTATAAGCCTGTAACTGTGGAGATAGTAGAGAGTTGGGAGACAAATGGAGAGGGTTTCCTTAGAGCTACAGTGGCACAATTGGTTAGCGCATGGTACTTACATGGGATAGGGTTTCCTTATGTGATAGAAACATGATCATTCTTTTAGGCTGAGGAAAAGAAGCTTTTCTAGGTAATGGGGGATCTGAAAAATTAGGCACCAGGGTCAGCAAAATAATTCACTTGTATAGTATGTCAGAGTTACCATGTGACCATGAGTGTGACCCAGGTTCAAGCCCAGCATCCTCCACTATGGAGGAATTTTCAGTGATATGGTGTCTTTTTCCCACATTCGTTGGTCTCTTTAGGTCTATCTGGAAAATTAAGAGTGAGATGAAATTTCATAGGGAAAAGTGATTGGGAGAAGGGAGAGAACTAGGTCAAGATGAAATGGACTTTCTGCATGTAGTAGAAAAAAATTATATCTGAGGCCCAAGAGAATAAAAGAGAGGGAAGACAATATCATATATATTTTTATTTTTAAAAATGTTTTTTATTTATTATTGGATAGAGACAGAGAGGAATTGAGAGGGGAGGATGAGACAGAGAGGGAGAGAGACACCTGCAGTCCTGCTCCACTGCTCATGAAGCTTTCCCTCTGCAGGTGAGGACCAGGGGTTTGAACCTGCAACCTTGCACACTGTAATGTGTGTGCTTAACCAGATGTGCCACTGCCTGGCCCCAATTTTTCTTTTTTTTTCAGTTAGAGGGTGGAAGATGGAGTAAGGAAGAGAAACAGAAAGAGTGGGAGAGACAATAACATCACTGTTCTACCACTTGTGAAGTTTCCCCTTTGCTCCCAGGTGGTAGCTGGGGACTGGTACACAAGTTCTCACAGCTGATAGTGTGTGCTTCACTTGATGAGCCATCTCACAGTTCCATAGAAATAGAATTTTAAGATGGATTGTGTATGTTTAAATGTATGTGCTTTAGTTTCTCAGGAAGAAGTAGACATACATATAGTCCACAATTACTATGCGCGCTTAACATGGTGTGCCACCACCCCGACATACAGTCAACAATTTAAAATGTCGTGGGGCCAGGAGGTAAGGCACCTGGTTGAGTGCACATGATACAACACATAAGGACCCAGGTTCAAGCCCCTGACCCCTTGTTCAGGGGGAAAGCTGTGCAAACTGTGAAGCAGTCCTGCAGGTGTTTCTCTTTCTCTGTATCTGTCTCCTCTTTCCCTCTTGATTTTTGGCTGTCACTATCCAATAAATAAATGAAGAGAATAAAAAAATTATGGCGGAGGGTAAATAGCATGACAGCTATGCAAAAACTCTCATGCCTGAGGCTACAAAGCCCCAGGCTCAGTTCCCCACACCACCATAAGCCAGAGCTGAACAGTGCTCTGGTGGAAAAAAATAAATAAATAAATGGTATAATTTAAAATGTTGTTTGTTGCAGAGTTGGGACTTCAAGTATGCATGGTTTTACTGCTCTTGGGAAATTTTTTCAATCATATAGAGAAAAAAAGGGACCTCTGGTGCTGTGACACTTCCTTATAGTGCTGGGACTCAAATTTGGGCAGTACCCTACCTGGTGAGATAGCTCTCTGGCCCATGATTTAAAATGTGAACATGCTTGAAATATTCTGCATCTTGAAGAGAATAATGAATAGTATAGATATATTGATACAAAGAACTTTGATGTAATGGATTGATATAACAATTAAATATTGAATGTAAATATGTATTGATATAGAATAAAACATGTACACAATATTTGCTTAAGGAAATAATTGGTGACTGGCTGAAAACAGGTAAAAGACCTTGAATTAATCATATGCATTGACTCTACTGAAAGTGAAAAAAGTCAATAAGGCTTAAGAAAAAAAAAGTTTCTTAGTCTCCATAGTTAGGCATCAAATAATGTTATCATAAATGTTCAGACTATTTCCCTCTGACTTGCCTTAGTTCTAAAACAAGGGCCCTTTGGGCAACAGCAGACTTAAACTTCCATCCTGTTTGAAAAGATAATACTGAACTTGAGATGCTGGAGTTTATTCAGATTTCTGATGTCGAACACCACTGTGGGATAAAGTATGATTGGTTTTTAAGTAAAAACCTGAGTTCTTACTGTGCTCTGTAGACCTTAACTATCACACTACTAGCTTGCTCTTTCATTGCACAACTACTCCTGCCACAAAAGTATCTGTCTTTCTAAATATTATTTTTATTACATATCACATATGCTTTAGGATACTTTTTTCTGCCTCTGCTACAATACGGGTATGTTTTCCCTGCAGATGCCTGTATGTTTCCATTCTTCACTTCCTTTAAGCCTCTATTCCTAATATCAGCTCCCAGAATGGTTTTCCTCAACTACTTTATCCAAAACCATCCTTTCCCACTATGTAGCTTCTAACCTCTTCAGCATGTTTCTTCTGATAACACTTGTTGTCTGCTGATGTATTATCTATTTACTTATCTTGCTTCCGCCAAGGGAATCAGAGTCTGTTGAGTGGAGTTTGTTGTTCATTTGGTTTATTGCAGCATATTCAGTGCCCTGCCTGATTCTGAGAGGATATGTCTAATTCAAGGTAGGAAAAATATGTAGTGTGACTTATCCTGCATAGCTTATTTGCCCAATGATTAGGCAAGGACTATTTCCTTGTTTATCTCTACCAACGTTTGTGTCAATTTTGCTCCTTCCCTCACAGATTATTGAGAATATTCCTACAATCAATCAAATGTAACTCAAGAGTATACTTCCAGAGAATGTAGATTAACTACTTCCCTGGGCAAACAACCATACCAGTGTGTCCTGGAACCTCACTGCTCCAGAGCCTTATTCCACAAGGGAAAGATAGAAACAGGTTGGGGACTATGGATCGACCTGCCAATGCCCATGTCCAGTGGAGAATCAAACATAGAAACTAGAAATCCTACCTCCTGCACCCTCAAAATAATTTTGCTCCATACTCCCAGTATGGGTCTGGGGGAGAAGTGATAGGGGGATTATGACCAGAGGACCCTGAATTCCAACTCCATCAAGAATCAGAGAGAGAGGAGGAGAAAAGGAGGGGGTATTTGGAGATAGTAATAGGTGTATCTGTGACTTGGAAAGGAAGAGAAAATGGGACCTTAAAAATGGGCAAATATATAAAAATATAGACAGATAGTTATAGAAATAATAGCTAACCTATATCTGCAACCTTGGGAGAACCACTGTAGCTTCCAATGGAGGGACTGAGGATCCAGAACTTTGGTGGTAGGAATGGTGCGGAGTTGTACCCCTATTATCTTGTAATTTTGTAAATCAATATTAAATCACTAATAAACAATAGAATAAAAAGGAGAATGTAGCATAATAACTTTCATTATAATAAACTACTCATTTTATGTATTGTCAATTAAAACTATATATTAAATTCTTGATAAGTCAGCACATAATGAGAATTCCTTTAGAATGATGAGGATGTAGCTTGTAGGGAAGGAGACAGAAGATAAAGGGGGCATTTCTCTATGGAAACAATAGAAACAATTTCTCTCACTCATTTCTGGTCTGTGAAGCATGGGAAATTGAATAAAAGCAAATGGTCTGTGTCTGAAGGAAGAGTCCAGGTTTAGTTAAGGGAATGAAGATATAGAGGGCATAGAAAGGCTTTTTTTTTTTTTTTTTTTAACCTTAACAGGGAGCATGCAGTGGGAAGATCTTAAATGCTGGTATATCAGGGGAAGATAGAGAAGAGAAGAAGCAGAGAACAATATGGTGAGAAGTTGAAGAGAAATCTTCTGGGAAGTGTTACGTTTGGGGCATAATAAGGCATGACAGGGAAAAGATGGTATTAATTTCAAATGGTGTTAAATACAATCCTACTTGCTTCAGAGGCAGTTTCATTTGGGGCTTTGTTGGACTGAGATGACTTTGAACCAGCAGGGTTGGCTTCCTAGACTCCTGGTGTGAAGTTCACAGATTCAAAGAAAGTCAGTGTAGGCAGACTCTGGAGAAGTGAGATGACAGTATCTGGCAGAAAAGAGCAAGAAATCTGCAACTGGGCAGAATGCTAGTGGATTTTTGACTCACATGTTAAATTCAAAAAGTGGGGATTGAAAGTGCTACTAGAGATATCTTTGCAGCATTAAGTGAAAGGAATTTTTCAACCCTCTAAATTATATGTTCATATTATGTCAGAATTAAAAAAAATACAGAACTTGCTTTAGAAAACAAAATTTCTGAAAAATCAAGCAAAATTTTGGTTATTTGTAGTTTGTGACTATATCGTTGAAAGGAAGCTTAATTTTTACAAAGTTCTTTGAAGCATACAGGATTCCCAGTGGTTAAAAACAATTGATTTTAAAATCTTAGCAGATTGGGAGTTAAGCGCAGGTGACGCAAAGCACAAGGATCAGCCTAAGGATCCCGGTTCGAGCCCCCGGCTCCCCATCTGCAGGGAGTTGCTTCACAGGAAGTGAAGCAGGTCTGCAGGTGTCTTTCTCTCCCCCTCTCTGTCTTCCCCTCCTCTCTCCATTTCTCTCTGTCCTTTCCAACAACGACTACAACAATAAAACAAGGGCAACAAAAGAGAATAAATAAAAAAATACATATTAAAAAAAACTAAAAAAAAAACAATTAAAATCTTAGCAGATGAGCCTACCCACCCTCTGGCACTTTGGAAGGTTTGGCATTAGTGTCATATCTCTGGCTGAAGATGAATATACATAGATTCACCCTTTTGAATGCATTTTGTTTGGATATTGTTAAATTTGTGCTCCTTCCTATTCAGTAGCTTGATGACAAGGAAAAGCATTCTGTAGCTGGCTGAGGAAAGAGGAGATAATTCTATCTTTTTAAATTATCAGTATAAAATGGGAGAAAAACTTTACATGTCATACATCAGATAAAGGGCTAATAGCTGAAATATATAAAGAACTCACTAATCTCAAACAAAAAACAAAACAAAACAAATAATCACATTAAAAGGTGAAGAGAGGACGAGGAAAGATTTTTATTCTGTCTTTTATTTTTTTTACTAGTGATTTAATATTGGTTTACAAAATTATGAGATAACAGAGGTATAATTCTACACCATTCTCCACCACCAGGGTTCTGTGTCCACATTCCCCCCATTGGAAACTGCACTAGTTCTCCCAAGGTTACAGATATGAGTTGACTATTATTTCTATAAATATATATATATATATATTCCCCCTTTTTTCGATGGTCCTGCCTTATCTTTTTTTCTAAGTCACACCTATTCCTATTGCAACTTCCAAATGTCTTTCCTTTTTTTTTCTTTTTCCTCTCTCCAAATCCCGATGGAATTGGAGTTCATAGCCCTCTGGTAAACTTCCTCTAACATTTACCCCTCTGGAAATATGAACTAAAATTCTTTAGGGGGTGCAGATGGTGGTAGTTCTGACTTCTGTAATTGCTTTTCTTACAGACATGGGAGTTGGCAGATTGATCCATACCCCAGCCTGTTTCTATCTTTCCTAGTGGGGTAAGGTTCTGGAGAGGTGGGATTCCAGGACACATTGATGAAGTCATCTGTCCAAGGAAGTCAGGATGGAGTCATATAGAATCTGAAACTTGGTGGCTGAAAGGCAAAAGATATAAAGTCAGACAAAATGCTTAATAAAAAGGAACCAAAAAGTAGGAATAGAGCCGATGAGAATAGGGACCTTAGGGTGGAGAGGATTTAGGAAGTCTATTTTAGGTACATTCCTAGAGGTCTATAACTTTACAGTTAACCTGCAGGTGATTAAAAATATTGTCTGGGAAGAGGTGTCAGAGTTGATATAGGGCTAGAAAGCTGAATTAGAGTAGACAGTAGCTCCCAAACTTGAAGAAAGTATATAAATACAATTAACTGTTTATCCCATCTATCTGACCCAGGGCTCATATACATACATACTTACCACAGGAGTCTGTATAACCTCTGAGTCCCTGTAAGACTAAGCTCACAGACTATGGTAACACTCTAGGCTGCACTCATTTCAGGAACAGCCTTTCATGAGTATCACGATGGCCCAAGCTCCCTTTAGAGAGTGGGGTAGTCCCTACCACTGTTGCCTTATAGTGAGGGCAAGGTCCTGGAGAGGCCCACAAAAGGACTTATGATGATGTTCCTGATGGAAATGATGGTGAAGAGGGGGATCTATTAGAGGTCTAGGCCCATCATATCTATGTGGAAATCCAAGGATTCCATGACAAAGGTCCAAGATAATGGGTTTTTCTGGTATTGACCAAAAAGGCCATCATTAAGTGAGCCAGTTTCTCACTTTAAGGAACAATTTTTTTACCTAAGAAGAGACCCGTATGAGACATGTGCTCAAAGTTAGAGAAATACAAATGAAGAAAATAATGAGATACCTGTGAGAATGTCACACATTTGAAATAGCAGAAACAAGTGTGAAGGATGTAGAAAAAAAAGAAGAAGAAGAACTACTCTGTATTGCTGGTGGGAATGTAAATTGATTCAACCCCTGTGGAAAACAGGCTGAAGATCTCAGAGAACTAGAAATGGACCACCCTATGACCTGGAAATTTATCCCTGGGTGATTTATCCAAAGGAAACAAAAACACATATCGAAAGGAATCTAGGTATACCTGTGTTCATAGAGGCATGATTTGTAGTTGTCCAAACTTGGGAGCAACCCAGTTGTCCAAGGACAGATACGGGGTAAAGAAAGTTGTGATATATATATATATATATTCCAGTTGCTAAAAATGATAAAATCATCTCCTTTGCTTCTTCTTGGCTGGATCTTGTAGGAATCCTGTTAAGTAAGATCAGTCAAAAAGAGAAGATGAATAACAGATGATCTCACTTGCATGTGGAACTTAAACAAGGATATAAAGAGAAAACATAAGGTGAAACTTGGGCTGGGTGTGGTGTATTACACTAGAGCAACAGACTCCGGGGGAGGAAGTGATGAGAGAGGGGACAGAGTAGAGAGGGTGCTGGGGTCTTGGTGCAAGATGTTGAAAAAGGATTTCAGTTGGGGTTGATGGTGAAAAAGGATCTCAGTTGGGGTTGATGGTGAGAAAGGATCTCATCCGGGGTTGATTGTGTTTTGAAGATGCCTATCACACAGTGATGAGAGATTGCATGCATGTGTTGATGTACTTTAAGCCATTATTCTTCCAATCAAATAACCGTAATAAAGAAATTATCAGTAGATAATACATAAAGCAGATAAATTATCAGTAGATAATACATAAAGCAGATAATTCTAATAGGTTGCTTAAAAGAATAGCTTCAAACAAGGATTTTGTCATATGTACTTTATTAAAGGGCATTCTTGGGCAATCCTTGTATAGTGAAGCAAGTTAAGGAAGGGAGAGAAAGCAGGCAAGGATGTGAGTCCTGATCAGATAGGGGAAGTCTAAAATTCACTAGAGACTTGCCCCACCATGAGGTCAAGGGACTGGGCTTTTGTAATTTCCTACTGGTTATTTGTCACCTACTAGAGATGAAGAGAAAGGTATAGATATAATGGTGATATGCCAGAAATGACGTTTTTGATGGTGGTGAAGATGGCAAAGTTAAAAATAATGATAACAGTGCTCAAGGTGGTGCTTGTGGAGATGATGGTGATGGTAGTAGAAAAGGGTAATTGTGGTGGTATAGCATCTTGAGGCTTCATGGTCTCTAGAGAACAAAACAGGTATCAGCCTGTTAATTATAACTGACAGTAGCTGGAGCAATGGGTATATTGGCTGGTAAAGGCAATTTGTGAGGGTTGCCATCGGTGTCTACTAAATTTCATAGAGTTATTTCTGTATTTGAATACAACATGAATTTGAATTTTTCTAGCAGGCTTCTTGCTGGGGTTTAGTGCCTGCTCACTTCTACCTTTCTTAGCAGCCTTTTATTTTTTTAAATAGAGAGTGAGAGACAGAAAGAGAAAGAGAGAGAGATAGAATGAGAGACACCTGCAGCACTTCTCTGCTGTTTGCGAAATTTATTCCCTCCAGGTAGGGATCTGTGGCTTGAACTCTGGTCCTCAGGCATGGTAATATGTTCATTATTGGATGAGCCACCACCCAGCCTCACTGAAATTCTTGAAAGCCAATAAGTGGTGAAACATATATTGAGTATCTATTTATGTATGATATAATTTAAAATGGAACATAACTGACCCCATTACTTACTAACAATGAGTCTATTATTGTGAAACTAATGAAAGTTAATAGTCTTATTTTAATTTTCTGTGCTCTGCTAAGATGTGTAAATATGGTAGACTTTGGTGAAGTCAATTATATTAGATTTGGAAAATCCTTGTCTTAATCCTGCATTTGTTTTGGACAATAGTTCTCAAACTTCATTGTCAAAGACCAGATGTCTGTCTTCTACCTCGCCCTGGTTCCTGATTTAGTATGATTTAGGGTGGGGCTGGAGACTTTGCATTGCTAACAAGTTCTCAAACATTTCTGTTGCCAATTGTGACTGCACACTCTAGGGGCTGAGTAGGTCTCATTTTCAACTATCAAGAACAGATGAAGCAGACCTTTCTTCTTGTAGACAAACACAACCAGGGTAATTTCATGTGCATTTCCCTAGTTTTACCTATATATAATTATGTCTTTAAGGTCTCAAGTTTAAAGGTTTCTTTATTGAGATTGACATCGTAGAGGTGAGTAGAAACTATAAAATTTCCCCTGAGAGTAAAACAAACATTTAGGTCAGTGCTGTATGAAAGGATAGAATGAAGTTACATGTGTAATTTAAGAGTATATAGTAGGCTCATTCAAAAACAGTAAAGAAATAGGAGTAGTAGATAATTCACTCTATCTTGTTTAAAGATGTCATTCTTCTCTAGTACTTTTTAATCTTTCTTACAACTTTTTTCTGTTTTTTTTTCTCATTCTTCCTATCATATATAATATCTTGAGGTTCTTTAATTTGGTGTTTGTGTTGAAGTACTGTTGTTGCTAAAACTTTTATCTGTTACTAAGTGACCTACATTTTTTTTTTCTGGAACACAACTGCTATATACTTTCATTCATGTGTGCAATATAAAGAATTGAAACATGTGAACTCATTTAAAAAGGAATGACAAACTGTGGCTAAGACTTTGTGAAAACTGTGGTGGTTATCTTTGGGAGGACTAGGGGAAGCTTAAGGGGGAGGGGGAGGGCATAAAACTGGTGGTGGGTGTGGTGTGAAACTATCCCCTTGTAATCTGATAATCTTGTAAACCATTATTAAATAACTAATAAATAAAGGAATAAAAGGATAAAATGTAATTTTGATTTTTTTTTTACTACCCCAGTCCTCTGATACTTATTCTGTGGGTAGAAATCTGTTCTTTAAGGGCTTAATAATGTCCAGTAATACCTAGGTAAAGGACTTGGGGGAAAAAAAGGGAAAAGAGAAGGTGGAGAGGGCATTAAGGTCCCAGTGCATGATTGTGGAGAAGAACCTAAATTGGGGGTAAAAATGTTTTGTAGATATTTATGATTGGGAAATGAGAAACTGTACCTATGTATCAAAAACTATGCTGTAAACATTAATCCCCCAATACAGTGATTAATAATAACAGTAACAACAATAATAAATAGTGTGAACATTATAAACAATGAAGTTAGTAGTCAGAAAAAAAGGTAAACTAAGGCCAAGGTCTGTCCCACAGGGATTTATCTTTCACTGATCTGGAGTGAGGAACGGGGCCAAAATATCTCAGGTGATTCTGTTTTGAGCGTAGGCCTGTAAACAATGTAAAGTAAAGCAAATTGTTTAAGTAAAAATTTAAATTTATGTTATTCCCTTCTATTCATGTAAAATGTCCATGAACTCTGGGAAAACTGAACTTCATTTATAAAGTAGAGACTGACCAAGTATTCCTCCACACACAACTTTTAAACTCTTCTCTCTCTCTTTTTTTTGAATATACATTCTTTTCTTTTTTATTAATATTTTATTTAGTTTATTTTAGCATACAAGTCTTTCACTTCTTTGGTCAACTTTATTCCTAGGTATTTGATTTTGCTGAAACAGTAAATGGGAGTGATTTCTGGATGTCTTCTTCTTCAGATTTAGTGTTTGCATAAAGAAATGCCACTGATTTTTGTACATTGATTTTGTAGCCTGATAACTTGCTATATTGCCTAATAACTTCCAGTAATTTTCTACTGGATTCTTTAGGTCTTTCTATGTATACTATCATATCATCTGCAAATAGTGAGAGCTTGACTTCTTCCCTTCCAATCTGTATTCCTTTGATTTCTTTCTCTTGCCTGATTGCTATGGCAAGAACTTCCAATACTATGTTGAAGAGTAATGGTGACAGTGGACAGCCCTGTCTAGTCCCCGATCTGAGGGGGAATGTTTTCAGCTTCTGTCCATTGAGTATGATGTTGGCTGTAGGTTTGCTATATATAGACTCCACTATCTTGAGGAATTTCCCATCTATTCCCATTTTTTGTAGAGTTTTGAGCATGAACGGGTGTTGGATTTTGTCAAAGGCTTTCTCTGCATCTATTGAGATAATCATGTGGTTTTTGGCTTTGCTTTTCTTGATGTGGTCAATGACATTGATTGACTTACGGATGTTGAACCAGCCTTGCATTCCTGGGATGAATCCCACTTGGTCATGATGAACAATCTTTTTGATGTGTTGCTGTATCCGGTTGGCCAAGATCTTGTTTAATATTTTGGCATCTATGTTCATCAGAGATATTGGTCTGTAGTTTTCCTTTTTTGTTCTGTCCCTATCAGCTTTTGGTATCAGGGTGATGTTGGCTTCATAAAAAGTGGAAAGGAGTATTCCTGTTTCTTCAATCTTATGGAATAGCTTAAGAAGTATGGGTATTAACTGTTTCCTGAAAGTTTTGTAGAATTCGTTTGTGAAGCCATCTGGTCCAGGACTTTTGTTGTTGGAGAGATTCTTAATAACAGTTTCAATTTCTTTGTCTGTGATTGGTGCATTTAGATTTTGTAGTTCTTCTTGGTTCAGTTTTGGAAGCACATAGGTTTCTAGGAATTGTTCCATTTCTTCCAGATTCTCTAGCTTGGTGGCATATAGTTCTTTATAGAAGTTTCGCAGGATTCTCTGGATTTCTGTGGTGTCAGTTGTGATATCTCCTGCATCGTTTACAATTCTATTAATTTGAGTCTTCTCTCTTTTTTGTTTTGTGAGTCTGGCTAGGGGTTTGTCAATTTTGTTTAATCTTTCAAAAAACCAACATTTGGCTTCATTGATCTTTTGTATGGTTCTTTTATTTTCGATGTTGTTTATTTCTGCTCGAATTTTAGTGATTTCTGTCCTTCTGGTTGCTTTAGGGTTCCTTTGTTCCTCTTCCTCTAAGTCCTTGAGGTGTGCAGTAAGGTCGTTCATTTGAGCTTCTTCTTGGTGTTTAATATGTGATTGTATGGCTATAAGTTTCCCTCTCAGTACTGCTTTAGCTGTGTCCCAAATATTTTGATAGGTTGTGTCTTCATTTTCATTAGTTTCTAGGAACATTTGAATTTCCTGTTTGAGTGAGTCTCTGACCCAGTGGTTCTTAAGGAGCATGTTGTTTAGTTTCCAAATTCTGTGTCTTTTAATAATTTTCCGTTTGTTGTTAAATGTTAGTTTTACTCCACTGTGGTCTGAGAAGATACTTGGGATTATTTCAATGCTCTTGAATTTATTGATGCTGTCTTTGTGGCGTAACATGTGTTCTGTCCTTGAGTATGTGTTATGTGGATTTGAAAAGAAGGTGTATTCCAGTTTTTTGGGGTGGAGGAGTCTGAAAATGTCCAAGAGGTCTAGTCTGTCGATCTCTTCATACAATTCTCTTGTATCTTTATTGGTTCTCTGCTTTGTTGATCTGTCTAAGTGTGAGAGTGGGGTATTGAAGTCTCCCACTATTATTGTATTACTATTAATGTATTTTTGAAATTCTTTCAGTAGATGCTTGATGTATTTAGATGGTCCCTCGTTGGATGCATAGATGTTAATAATTGTTAAGTCCCCTTGGCTGATTGATCCTCTAATCATTATGTAATGTCCTTGCCTATCTTTTATTACTTTGTTTAATTTAAAATCTATCGTGTCTGAGATGAGAATGGCTGTTCCTGCCCTTTTTTGTGGTCCGTTAGCCTGTATGATAGTTTTCCATCCTTTCACTGTAAGTCTGTGTTTATCTTGTTGTGACAGATGGGATTCTTGCAAGCAGCATATGGTTGGGTTATGTTTTCTGATCCATCCCCCCACCCCATGCCTTTTGATGGGTGAGTTTAAGCCATTGACATTTATTGATATTATGGATTTAATGTATTGTAGTGCCATTGTTCTAAAAAAAATTTGTTTGCTCTGATATATTGCAAGTATTATAGTGATGTTCTTGTTTATAAGAGGTCTTTTAGTACCTCTTTCAGGGCCGGCTTGGTGATGGTTGCCTCCTTTAACTGTTGTTTATCTAAGAAGGTTTTGATCCCTCCATCTAGTTTGAATGAAAGTCTAGCAGGATATATTATCCTTGGTTGAAACCCTTTTTCATTCAGGGCTCGATAGATATCTTGCCACTCCCTTCTGGCTTTTAGAGTTTGAGTGGAGAAGTCTGCAGATAATCTTATGGGTTTTCCCTTGTATGTGACTTTTTATTTCTCTCTTGCAGCCTTTAGGATCCTTTCTTTATCCTTACTTCTTCTCATTGTGACTATGATGTGTCTTGGTGTCTTCAGGTCTGGGTTGATTCTGTTTGGTACTCTCTGGGCCTCCTGAACCTTGATATCCTTTCTGTTATTCAGGTCTGGGAAGTTTTCTTCTATTATTTCCTCTAGAATGTTTGCTTCCCCTTCCTCTCTTTCTTCCTCTGGCAGGCCAATTATACGAATGTTACTTCTTTTGAGATCATCCCATATGTCTCTGTTGTTGTTTTCAGTGTCTCTCAATCTGTTTTTAAGCTCTTTCACCTCTTTCTTTGTTTTCTCTAACTCATCCTCTGTCTGACTAATTCTGTTTTCTGCTTCTGTTAGTCTGCTTTCCCTTGCCTCAGCTTCTTTCTTCATTACAGCTATTTCAGCTTTCAGTTCTCTAATTGCCTCAAGATAATCAGTATTTTCCTTGGGGGTCTCAACTGTTGTTTCCCTAATACTGCCATTCCTTTCCTCCAATGTTGTTTTCATTTCTGTGATTAATAAGTTTATTATTGCTTGCATACTTTTCTTATCTATGGTTACTTCTGGCTGATTTGTAGTTTCTTCTGGGCTCTTGTCTTCATTCATTGGAGTAGCAGTTTTATTTGTTTTTGATCTACCCATTTTTTTTATTTATGTATTTCTTTTTTTTTATGCTCTGTTGTTCTTCAGTTGTTGTGTCTTGAGTACAAGTAACACTGTACTAAATACCTTTATGACAATTGCACTCACCAACCTCTGGAATTACAGTAGCAACTGCAGTAAGTATTGAAGTAGTTTAATCATTACCAGTTAGCCAAACAATTTCTCCAGTCCGTGAAAAAATAGTAACCCAATCCCAGTGAAGAAAGAGAAAAGAAAGAGAGGATAGCAAGAATAGACAGTTATGCAAATCTACTATCCACCGTATATTCTAGGGGTAACAAGAGGGGAAAGGGAACTAGAGCAGAGATACACACATAGAGAGTCCACTCTGAGTCAGATTTCTTCCCCAATGTAATTCACAAATTCAGAAAGGCAAAGAAGAAGGAAGAAGTGTATGACAAGATTAAAAAAAAAAAGAGAGAGAGAGACAAGAGAGAGAACAGGGAGAAGATAAGAAAAAGAGTTGTAATTAAAGAGCAGTGCAAGGAACTTCCCAAATGTGTATCAGTGAATTCAAAAAAGCACCCTATTTGGTGGTGTGGGGTATCCTGCTAGAAGCTGGTCCCCAGGGACTGCTTATGGGGGAGGGGGAAGGAGGTATGCCTGAAAAATTAAAAGGAAGAAAAAAGAATTTTTTCCCCTACTCTAATTCTTAACCCAAATTAAGTTATAATCACCTCCTTGTCACCGCTGTGACCCCTTATTGGCTGGCCTGCTAAAGGCAGAAAATCCTATTGTCTCCAGGGGATGTGTTCGGAGCTCAGTGGCTAGCAGCTTCTCAGTCCGCCATCTTCCGGGAAACCCCCCCCCCAAGACTTTTTTAAAGGATTTCTTGAAAATGAAAACTAGCTCCAAGTCCTTTGATCCAATGAGAGCTATACTTAAGAAGTCTTTGGATCCGCCCTCAGGGTCGCGGTGGTCCCTGGAGACTCCCAAGAGTAAGCCCCCAAGCTATAGAGCTCCCTCCGGGTCCTCTGCCGGCCACCCAGCAGTGCTCTGCAACTGGCGGAGGAGCTGCCTTCCTGGGCGGAGGACAATGCCCGGTGCACCCGCCTTGCCCGCCACTGCCTGGGAAGTCTGGAGCAGCCTGCCCGCTAGTCCGTGCCACCTTTACTCTAATTCTTAACCCAAATTAAATTATAGTCACCTCTTTGGTGTCACCACTAGGACCCTTATTGACTGGCCTGCTAAAGGCAGAAAATCCTACCGTTTCCAGAATATGTGATCAGAGCACACGCTGCTAGCAGCTTCTCAGTCCGCCATCTTCCTCTAAAGGCTGCTTTGGCTTTTTCTTGTGTTAAAGGCCATTGATCAACCCATACGGGGATATTTGTTTTCCAGGCAATTTTTTCTGCATGGGGTGCAGGTATGTCAATGGCCATTAGGAAAAAGGCCTATTTAGTTTATTTAATGAGAAAGGATATATACAGACAGAAAGATACCTAGAGAGTAAGAGAGACCAGAACACTGCTCAGTTCTGGCTTATGGTGGGACCAGGGGTTGAACTTGGGACCTCAGGTCCTCAGGCTTGAAAAGCATTTCTTTCTTTCTTTCTTTCTTTCTTTCTTTCTTTCTTTCTTTCTTTCTTTTTTATGTTATCTTTTTACATTATTGTTACTATTGTTATTATTATTATTTAGAGGAGGGGAAAACAGAGAGGGGGAGAGAAAGATAGACACCTGCAGACCTGCTTCACCACCTGTGAAGCAACTCCCCTGCAGGTGGGGAGCCTGGACTGGAACTGAGATCCTTACACCAGTCCTTGAGCTTTGCACCAGGTGCACTTAACCTGCTGCACTACTGCCTGACTGCCCAACTCCCATTGAAAAGCGTTTGTACAACCATTATGCTGACTCCCCAGTCCTTCTCTTTCTTAATATATTTTTATTTATTTAGTACTGGGTAGAGACAGAAATTGAGTGGGGAAGGGAAGATAGAGAGGAAGAGAGGCAGAGAGACACTTACAGCCCTGCTTCACCACTCATGAAGCTTTCCCCCTGCAGGTGAGGACCAGGAGTTTGAACCTGGGTCCTTGTGCACTGTATTGTGTGCACTTAACCAAGTATGCCTCTGCCTGCTGCTCCCCCCTTTTTTATTTTATTTTATTTTATTTTTTTGCATTTTTTAATTTATTTAAGAAGGGAGACATTAACAAAACCGTAGGATAGGAGGGGTACAACTCCACACAATTCCCACCACCAGATCTCTATATCCCATTCCCTCCCCTGATAGCTTTTCCATTCTTCATCCCTCTGGGAGTATGGACCCAAGGTCATTGTGGGTTGCAGAAGATGGAAGGTCTGGCTTCTGTAATTGCTTCCCCGCTGAACATGGGCGTTGACTGGTTGATCCATACTCCCAGTCTGCCTCTCTCTTTCCCTAGTAGAGTGGGTCTCTGGGGAATCGGAGCTCCAGGACACACTGGTGTCCCCCCCTTTTTAAACTCTTCTCTATTTGTCCCTTTCTGCTAAAACTTGTGGCATTAATCACTAGTAGAAGTTTTTGTGATCATACTATTTACTGTTTCTACAAAATAGAGTTTATATTCTTTTCAATTTTGGGTAAATGAAATATTAAGGAAGGCCTATGTTAAAGTTGCAACTTTTTTTTTCTTTCAAGATCTGGCTCAATGGGTATGTTCAATAAATCTCTAGTCTCTGATGTCCTTGTCTATAAGATGGGGATAACCATTTTTATCTTCATTGACTTTTGTGAAAGTTAAACTCCACTTTATATGAAGACTGTTTAACAATGAGCAGGGGAGCTTGCATCTAACAGTGCCAACAAACAGAAGCTTTTATTAGTCACATCAATTCTTAGTTTCCCGTTACACTAAAAGTCAGCATACATTAGTTATGCTGACTTTTAAAGCAAGTTTTGATTTTCTAGTTCTCTCTCTACCAGAGTACTATTTTTTTATTCCTTCAATTTTTTAAATTGGAGTAATTGATGGTTTACAGTAAATACACTTGTTGATGCATGTATAACATTTCTCAAAAATAAATAAATAAATATGATCAGTTTTCAGAAAAACTTTTTCACTCCCAGCCTAGGTCCTCCTCCACCTTCATGAACCTAAAAGTAGCCCCCCAGCACCCCAACAGAGTCATTTATGGTGCAATACAACAAACTCAGTCCAAGTTCTGCTCTGTTTCATGTTTTTGTTCTTATTTATCAGCTTTTGTCCATGAGTGGGATCATCCCATATTCATCTTTCTCTTTCTGGACTATTTCATTTAACATGATTCCTTCAAACACCATCCAAGTTGAGGTGAAGAAGGTGAATTCATCATTCTTAATAGCTGAGTTGTATGTTGTATTCATATATAGATATATGTCGGGCAGCCCCCCTGCTCCATCTTCCATTGCTGACACTATGCTTTATTTACATAATCATTTTTTTTCCTGAAAGATCCCCACCACGCTATCACCTCAGGGTGTTGCTAATTCCTGCCAGTTAAAACCATCGCAAAAGTTGCTAAGGATGCTTCCACCTTCCCAGCATGCCTTTTGCCTCTCTCTACCCCCTTTCCTAACCATTTCCATTTCCAACTTGCCACTTCCAGTTTTTATCCCATAAAACCCACTCTGTTCCTGGTTTCACTCTTTTCTCTCTGGTGTCCCAACCTAGAGAAGGGCTGCCGTACAGAGCTGGAGACGGCCATTGCGGTTTGGCGCCACATGGCCTAATCCACTGTGCTCATGCCAGACTCTGGGACCCCGCATCAATAAAGAATTATATTACCAAACCGCCATGAGTCCCTGGATCCTCTCTCCCACCTGCAATGCTAGCCCAGCACATATAGATATAGATATAGATATAAATATGGATATAGACATATCACAACTCTCTTAGCCACTCATCTGTTGTTAGACAGCTAGGCTGCTTCCAGGTTTTGGTTATAACAAATATTGCTGCTATGAACATAGGTGTACATACACCTTTTCGGGATGACCTGTTTGATTCCTTAGGATACATTCCCAGGAGAGGAATTGCTAAGTCATAAGTTCAGAGTTCCTAGCCTTTTAAGAGTTCTCCAGTCTGCTCTCTACTGAGGTTGGACCAATTTACATTACTAAATGTCTTTCTCTGAAAGACAGCTAGTGGAAGGCTTTGTTTCTATGTACAATATAAAGAACATAAACTTGTTTAATACATTTTGGAATAGTTTATGGTATACATGAAATTATAATGTAATTGAAATTAAAATAATTTACAACTTTAAAAGAAAATGGAGACTAAAGACACTGGAAACTTCTACAATTTTTGAAAAGCCAAGTATTTGCAATGGTGCTCACCCCTTTTTGGGGTGGATAAAGAGAGAAAATGTTTGTTTACTTCTTGCTTTTAATCTTATAAATTGAATGAATTTCCTTATAAAATGTATTTAAAACAGCTAAAACTGAAAAAATATGTAGGTATATGTTATCTCATGTACACATAAAAGAAAATGACCATTTAGAAGATGTACAGTAATCAAATTTAGATACAAATTAAAAAAAAAGGCAACTACATATAGTGAATATAGCTTTCTGAAAAACATATTTCAAACTTTAGAAACAGAGAAAGTTGTTGTAATATAGACATTATTGTGGAGCTGGCAAGGATAAGTCAATAGAAATTGATGCCATATAAATTCCTCTTATATGTAGAAAATTTTAAATATATTACTGGATTACTCCACAAGTGATATGATGAATATATAAGTTTTACAATGTTCATGGAGATCATATGTTAGGGAAGCTTTTCTTACCATTAAACTTTATAGTCATGCAACTCCATCCATCCCAAAGCATTTTATGGTGCTGTAGTAGGGTAGTTATAAGAAAGTATTTAGAAAAGCTTACATCATAGTGACATTCTTTAACATTATTTCAAAGCACTTATCAGTTTTAATTATTTATTTGAGTGCCCAGTAAACCAATGCCTACTAGTCTCGTTAAATTTGTTAAGCCCCTCAATAGCCTAGAACACATCTACTTGTCCTCACCTTCTATTTAATCTACCATTTGTCTGTCTATCTATCTATCTATCTATCTATCATTTATCTACCTATCATCTATGGTGTGTGTGTGTGTGTTTGACATGGTTCTTGGTATATAAAATATGCATGTGCTAGGTGTTAATAATTAGTTATGGAATAATATGTAGTTGCTTAGTGAATGGACAAATTCTTGTTCTCCTGGGATCATTTTCTGAGAAAGCTTCAATACTTATATACACACCTCCCATCCTCACAAAGGGCAGGAGTTCAGAGCTGGTGGTTTGTGTACCCCAAGTCTTTCTAATTCTTAACAACAGGTAAAAGATGAGAGAAAGGCTCTAGAATGTCCATTTAATAGAAAGAAAAAAATGATTTAGTTTCTCAGAGCAAAAAGGAAGATTTTCGATTTGAGTTGGTGTCAATATTTTAAGTACAGGAACTCTTCCTAGAACTTTCCTAAGGCAGGTAAACCTTCTCTACTACAAATTCAAGTGCAGCCACCTTGTTCTGCTGTCATTTTATCCAGCTAAGCTGGGTAAGCTGTCAGGGATCTCTTTTTCACTCTATTTAAAATAGTAGTCAAGAGTTCTAAGCTGTACATAGAAATCAATGTGGGAAGTGAGCTCTATATTTGAACCCATTTGGGTGAAATATTGAGTACATTTTCTGAATACTGAGAGATGGTTGGCAACAAGAAGTCAACTTGAATAATAATTCAGTCCCATGAAAGAAAGTTGTGTGAAACGTACAGTGTCAAAAAGTGAGAGAATGTTATTAGGTTCTTGGCTTATATTTATGTTTTAGAGGAAAAATAATTTTAAAAGTGAGTAAAATAAACCATGTATGTGTGATAAAACTGCTTTTTTGCTATCACATATTTAGGTAAAATGCATAGATCAGTTAATGCATTCGTGCCAATTGAAGTCTAATAACATAAAATCATGTTAATAACTGTGTATAGGATGTTATTTTGAATGAATTTATACTAAAAGGCCATTGGAATTGTATGTCAGGAAAAGAACAATTTTATAAGAACAGAGAAAGTAATGACATTTCTTTTGATATGACTCTACCTCCAGAACTCTGAAATCTGAATTCTGGAAGAAAGAACAGTAAACTGGCTATTCATTCGCCAGGGAGTTGCTGAGAAGAAAGCTGACCACAGAAGCCTGTAGTTCTGAAAAAAGATAGCAAGAAGTTAACAGTTCCCTCATGATACATTTATTGTGCACATTCTCCCTCTATCCCTTTATCCAGGTTGTCATTTTTACTCTCCTTAGACCCAACTGATGATTCCAGTGATTTCTCCACAATAATCCTTGGGTCCTGGTTCTGATCAGTAAACTAGATGCTTGTTTCATTTTTGAGATATTCCCTTGATTGCTTCCTGGTTTCTAGTCTTCATATTTTGCATTTTTCTAAAAGAACAGCATTTGCCATAGGCTGTATCAATCCTGTAATTGGCCCAAGTCCTTTTATATTTGATCATACTCTGAAAGTAATGACAGTGTCATTTACTTCCTTAAAAAAAAAAAAGTGTATGTTTTGTCTGGGTGTTCATCTATATTCCCAGTTCATCTGAAATCCTTGAATTCCTGAGTCTCACAAATGGGCACATCACATAAACTAATAAATGAACATTTAAATCCATGCATAACCCTTAATCGGAAATTAGAGGCAGGGGGCTGGGCAGTGGTGCACCAGGTTAAGCGCACATAGCGCGAATTCATTTGTGGTACAGGCACCAAGCCTCAGTGATAACCCTGGAGGCAAAAAAAAAAAAATTAGAGGCCACAGTTTTAATTTTTGAAAGCAGAGAATTTATAGACCTAAACACTGACAATTCCACTATTCTACATACTCTTTGATTTAATTCACCATCTAAACAATGGCATGGATTAATTAGGTAAGCTCATTCATATTATGTATGAACAATGGGTAGCAATAAGAATGAACATGTACACGGATAGAAGGTGAATAGGGGGATGGGAGGTAGCACAGTAGGTTTAGCACATGAAGTAAGGATCCTGGTTCGAGTCTCAGGCTCCCTACCTGCAGAGGGGATCACTTCACAAGTCGTGAAGCAGGTCTGCAGGTGTCTATCTTTCTGTCCCCCTCTTTGTCTTGCCCTCCTCTCTTGATTTCTCTCTGCCCTATCCAACAACAAAAATAGCAATAACAATAACAACAAGGCACCGAGCCCCAGCAATAACCCTGGAGGCAAAAAAAAAAAGGTGAATAGTGATATTTCTTCCATTAAAAATAAATTCTGGACAGTATCTTGACTGTATGAGAAAGGCTGGAAGATTAAGGAACATGTTTGTGTAAAAAAAAAACTGTGTAGGTTCAATTCTACCCTTTATTTTTAAAATTTTAATTAAAAAGTTAACACAATTTTTTAAAATTTTATTTTATTTATAAAAAGGAAACACTAACAAAACCATAGGACAACTCCACACAATTCCCACCACCAGAACTCTATCCCATTCCCTCCCTCTATAGCTTTCCTATTGGTTTTTTTTTTAGTTTTTTTAAACATTTTTTAAAATTTATTTCCTTTTGTTGCCTTTGTTGTTTTATTGTTGTAGTTATTGATGTCGTTGTTTTGGATAGGACAGAGAGAAATGGAGAGAGGAGGGGAAGATAGAAGGGGAGAGAAAAATAGATACCTGCAGACCTGCTTCACCTGCTTGTGAGGCCATGGTGGGGAGTCGGGGACTCGAACCAAGATCCTTATGCAGGTCCTTGTGCTTTGCGCCATGTGCGCTCAATCCGCTGTGCTACTGCCCGACTCCCAGCTTTCCTATTCTTTGACCCTCTGGGAGTATGAGCCCAAGGTCATTGTGGGATGCAGAAGGTGGAAGGTCAGGCTTCTATAATTGCTTCCTTACTGAACATGGACATTGACTGGTCGATCCATACTCCCAGCCTGCCTTTCTCTTTCCCTAGTGGGGCAGAGTTCTGGGGAATGGGAGCTCCAGGACATACTGGTGGGGTTGTCTGTCCAGGAAAGTCTGGTTGTCTTCATGGTAGCATCTGGAACCTGGTGGCTGAAAAGAGAGTTAACATACATAGCCAAATAAATTGTTGACTAATTATGAACCTAAAGGCTGGAGTAGTGCAAATGAAGGGGGGTCTCCGTTTAACACAAAAAAGTTAAATTATTTTATTTAATTTTTTTGACACTAGGGTAATTGCTGGGACTTGATGTATGCACAATTAATTCATCAGTCCAAGGAGTCATCTTTTTACTTTTTGATACAGACAAGAGATAAATTGAGAAAGGAAGGAGAGATAGAGTGGGAGAGATAGAGACACATGCAGCCCTACCTCACTACTTGTGAAGCTTTCCATGTAAAAGAATCACTTTGTATCCTTAGAAGGTAGAACAAACTCATCCTTTCTTAGGCAAGCTAGTCTTTTCATGCCTCATGCATTGTATAATTTGCTATTTCAGTTCTTATTGTGGACTTTTTATATTTGGGAAGAAAAAAAAACATGTCCTGGGCAATTGACACAACTCGGTTTTTAATAATTTTGAATCGGAAGGTTTAATTCTTGTCTTCCTTCCCTTCTTCCTTTCACTCATTTTTAAAAAGATTTATTTTATGAAAGGGAGGGAGAGAGAGAGACAGAGAGAGAGAGAAAGAGAGAAGTCAAAGCACTGTTCTTTAATTTATGGTGCCAGGAGCCAAGACTGGGGTCTTAATCATGCATGCTTTATATTCTCCACACTGAGCCATCTCCTGACTGCCTTACTTATATTTGAAACACAAGAGATCTCACACATCCATGTATGAGATAAATTCACGACTAAAAATGTAACAGAATAGAAGAAATGGAATATTAGTCACCTTAAAAATACCATTTATTGGAAAGTAACCAACAGTATTATTAATTAAAGCTGTACGGTACATCTGTTTTAATGTGGAAGAAGGAAGAGGAGGAGAAAAGGGGGAGGAGAAAGAGGTAGAGGAGGAAGAAAGCATCTCAATTTATTATATTAATGATTATCTTGGTTTTCCAAGAGCAATATTATGGATCTTTATCAAAGCAACAAGAGAGGGTCATCTGGTTTTAAGCAGAAGTCCTCTGTAGCAACAAGGAAGTGGGGCATTATAAGACCTCATAAGGCTTAATGTCATTTATGCACAGCTTGTCCTCAAATAGTTGAAAGCCAATGCCTATGCCCTACACTTTTTATTGTAAAAATTGCCATTGCCACCTGTTATCACTATGTACTTACAAATGCCCACAGAAATTATATTCAAAAGTTTCAAAGATAGTTGAGATGAATTTAAGACAGATCATTGAAACCCATGAGGTTTCATGCAAATAGACTCTGTGTGTGTGTGTGTGTGTGTGTGTGTGTGTGTGTGTGTGTGTGTGTGTGTGTGTCTTTTCAGAGTTAAAAGAAAAAGACTGGAGAAATGACACAAAGGTAGAAAGCTTAACTTTCATGCCCGAGACCCAAGAGATGGCAGGTTCAGCACCAAGCATCACCATATACTAGAGCTAAACAGTGCATTTTCCCTCTTTTTCTTTCTTTCTCTCTCATAAAAATAAACATATCTGTCCCCACATTATTATATGGGAAACTAATAGAGTCTGATCAGTTTCAGGGTTATTAACCTGCCCTGGAATGCATGTCCACAGCTGACCAAGTAGCACCACACACAGCTTTGACTTTTCACATAGTTACTATGCCCAGATTTCCAAGAATAGGGCAAGCCAGCTTGCCTCCCCAGCCATCACGGTACTGTCAGTGACCTCCCAGATGCACAAAGAAATTGGAAGGGCAATTGCTGTGAAGTCTGGGACTCCTTCCAGCACTGAAGTAGTTAACTTGTAGGAAGACCCAGAGAAAGAAAAACAGACTTAGAACTGCCTTGTGCTGGGAGGAGGGCTAGAAAACAGGGCTGTTGCTGTTGTTTTCATTGTGTGCACTCTAATCAGGGAGAGTTAAGAACAATGATGCATGTAATGCTGATTTTGGAACGTGTCCATGCAGCTTTTCCCAGGCTAGACAGCCTTGGGAACCACTGATAGAGTGGCACACCAGGGGCACAGCCTCAATCACCAAGCCCAGGGCAGGGCAGCCTTTTCTGTGGATAAAATATGTGAGGGATGACAAGAATCTTCCCAGCATGGGAAGTAGCAGTCACAAAAAATACACCACGGGGTAAAACTGGGCTCTACATCTCTCAGCCCATCCACAGAGATGTGATAGTTGAAAGATAGGAGACGTCTTCTCGTCCATCCACCACACCCCATTTTCCTCTTTTTTTGTTTGTTTCCTTTTTTTTTTTTTTTTTGCGTTCAACTTGTCCTCCCTTTCTTCTCCGTGCCCATCCCCCTAATTCTCTCCACCACACTTTGAAGCCAAGATGAAAGCTCTATGTTGTGGCTGCTGGCAACAAGCAAGCATGAGAGGGTGGGGGTGGGGGCTGGAGTGTGCTGTAGTTTAAGATGCTCTGCTTTCCTCCCGAGGAAAAGGGGGCATAATCAGCTTGAAACCATCCATGGCTTTTTGTTAGAAAGCATACTTTATGTATCTAGGACTCAAACATGGTCCTAATTTTTCAAAGCCTTTGTTTCCAAGGATAAGAGAATAGCTTAAATGGGACATCCTCCCTCAAAGTGAATGCCTATAACTGCAAGGGCTTGGGAGTGGTGTTGTTTAGTAATATGAAACAAGAAAGAGGCAAAAATCAGGACATGGGCTTTTTGGTATTGACACAACAGCAGATTGTAACTTTCTCAAATGTTGTTGAAACAGCTCCCTTTCAAATAGCACACACATGCTATGCTATACTAAGTGATGTTGAAGGGACCACTTTTGTGCTTTACTTATTTATCACTTACCGGATGAAGCAAATACAGATTCCAAGCATCCAATCAAATCTGAGATTCAATGAAATAACATCACAATACATTTGAAAATAAATATGTGGTATACAGTAATGGGAATAAACTCATGCTAAAAAGTGATTTACCATATGAGATTAGATTTTTATTCTGCATCCTATACTACCATATCTGTCAACTATACTAGTTATGACAGGGTTTTTTTTTAATTCACTTAGATATTTTAAGTATGTTTAAACATTTTAAAAGTTATGCTACAATAAAAAATTATTTCAAACTCCTCAATTTGTTGCTGGGGAGATTGTGAAGTGGTAACAAAGAAGATTTACATGTCCAAGTATCAGGGATTCCAGGTTCAGTCCCTGATACTGTGATATACCAGTACTGAGCCATGCTCTGGTCTGTTTCACTATCTCATTATCTGACTCTTCTCCCTGACTTCATTAAAATAAATATTTAAAAGTCAATAAAATGTATCAATTCGAACATAAGACTGGATAATCACCATGTCTTTTTTTTTTTTTTTTTTTACCAGAGCACTTATCAGCTCTGGCTTATGGTGGTAAAGACGATTGAACCCAGGACCCTGGAGCCTCAGGCATGACAGTCTTTTTGCATAACCATTATACTGTTTACCTCCACCTCCAAGTCTTCTTACTAAAGCACAGGTAGCTACAATAAGTCTCTGTGAACCCACCCCCGAAACATACAAAGACATATATGACATCCTGTACAGACCAATTCATGCCCTGCCAATACACATACTACATAAGTGTCTTTAAAAGATTCCATGCATGCATGTTTTTTTTTTCCGTCAAAGAAAGCATTGGCCAATATGCTGCTGAGATTTATAGGTTAGTATTTAAAATTAGCTCTTACCATGGAAAGTGCATCTAACTCCCACTTGGCCATCATTTAAACTACAGCTGCTTTGTCAAATAGCAATCACTCATAAGATCTAAATGAGGCACAATTATTTTTGGTTAAGAAATGTCCCTCAATTTATCTACTTAATGCTCTGAGATCTTGTTTGACTATTTCTCATGTACATATTTTAAATGTGTTTACAGACATAAAATCAACCCCATGGAACCACTTGAAAAACTCTACTGGCCAGGGCCTGGGTGCTATTATGTCTGCAGTCTTTTTTTGTGTTCAAGCTTGTTCATGCAATCCCATGTTGACTTGAACTAGGGCAAAGGTGAAAACCTGGTATTTTTTTGCCTCTCATAGCTATGAATTCTGAACATCACTGGTGAGGTTAGTTACTGAATTTCTGTTTCATGGGAGATGAAGAAGGGACTCAAATATAACGTAAAAATGTGTGAAAGATGGTACTGCAGGAGACGTTTTAGAGTGGTTTGAAGTCCCAAAGTATGTGCAACTCAAATGGTTCTTAAATAAGTAGGGATATTAGCATTAAATCCAAAGTTAAAGGGTTTTTCAGTGTCATCTAGAGGTTGATTGATGTGAATATTTTTTCCTCCTTATAATTATATTTTTTGACTAGACAGAAAGATTAGTTGTTAGAAAATTGATTCTCATTAGTCAGTTTTTCAGTGTAGTACATCTGAGTTTTCTTTAAATTAATAACAGGAAATATATTACTAAAAATTTCCTTAAATGACCAATTCTTTTCAGGAAAACTAAGAATTTCAAATTCAGGATAGAGGGACTGGGTAGTGGTGCAGCCAGTACAACATACACATTACTATGTTTAAGAACTTCCTCTCCACTATTCCAACCTTTGTGTCCATGACTGCTCAACAATTTGTTTGGCTTTGTATGTTAACTCTCTTTTCAGCCACCAGGTTCCAGATGCCATCAGGAAGCCGGCCAGGCTTCCCTGGACTGAAGACCCCACCAATGTGTCCTGCAGCTCTGCTTCCCCAGAGACTCACCCTACAAAGGAAAGAGAGAGGCAGACTGGGAGTATGGATGGACCAGTCAACGCCCATGTTCAGCGGGGAAGCAATTACAGAAGCTAGACCTTCTACCTTCTGCAACCCACGACGACCCTGGGTCCATGCTCCCAGAGGGATAGAGAATGGGAAAGCTATTGGAGAGCGAATAGGATATGGAGATTGGTTGGCGGGAATTGTGTGGAGTTGTACCCCCCCCCCCCATCCTATGATTTTGTTAATGTCTCCTTTCTTAAATAAAAAAAAAATTAATTAAAAAAAAAAAGAATGCAGCTTCAAGTCCCAGGAGCACCACCTGAAGTCAGGAACCTGGGAGACAGGGCAAGAATACAACTTTATTTTATAAGCTTTTTTCCCCTCCTAAGCTTTCTGAATTTAATTATTGGAATGAATTAAACTATCTATATTATTCCAACATATCATTAACATTTCTTTCATGACATAGAACTGCTTTTTGGCACTTGCACTAGTATCTCACTTGACTCTTGAGTTTATATATCAGAAATGCCAGTGCGACATCTTTGGCCCCTCACCTTATCCAGACTGGTTCTTACCAATGATGAACCTCTAAAGTCACCAGTAGGGCAGAATAAATTCAGGAGTATGGAATTTGAAACTAGAAGACTTGCACTTTGATTTTGGTCACATCATTCAGTAAGTTTGGGACAGTTGAATTTTTAATTAGTGATTTAATATTGATTTACAAAATTATGAGACAGCAGGGGTATAATTCTACACCACCAGAATTCTGTGTCCCTATTCCCTCCATTGGAAACTGCAGTAGTTCTTCCAAGGTCACAGATATGGGTTGACTATCAATTCTATAAATATACATATCTATCCATTTCTCTCTCTCTTTCTCTTTCTCTTTCTTTCTTTCTTTTTTCTTTCTTCCTTCTTTCCTTCCTTCCTTTCTCTCTCTCTTTCTCTTTCTTTCTTTCCTTCTTTCTTTTTATATTACAGAATTACATGTCGACTAGGGTTTGAATCCACACCAATCCTACCACCAGAGTTCTGAATCTTTTTTTTTTATTTAAGAAAGAAGACATTAACAAAACCATAGAATAAGAGGGGTACAATTCTGCACAATTCCCATAACCCGATCTCCATATCCCCTCCCCTCCCCTGATAGCCTTCCCATTCTCTATCTCTCTGGGAGTATGGATCCAGGGTCCTTGTGGGTTGCAGAAGGTGGAAGGTCTGGCTTCTGTAATTCCTTCCCCGCTGAACATGGGAGTTGATTGGTCGATCCATACTCCCAGTCTGCCTCTCACCCTAGTAGGGTGGGTCTCTGGGGAAGTGGAGCTCCAGTACACATTGATGGGGTCGTCTGTCCAGGGAAGTCTGGTCAGCATCTTGCTGGCATCTGGAACCTGGTGGCTGAAAAGAAAGTTAACATACAAAGCCAAACAAATTGTTGAACAATCATGGACCTAAAGACTGGAATAGTGCAGATGAAGTGTTGGGGGGTATTCCCTGCATGCTCTTGTGTACTTCTGCTTTCAGGTATATATTTCTTCCTAGTTTATGGGCATGTGTGAACCTATGCTCTATTTCAGGGGACCTGTACTATATCTAGGTTTCAGGACTTTATTGGGGAGTGGACCACCTGGAATGGAATTAGAGAATACTGTGAAAGGAAAGGTCTCACCCTAGTGATGAAGCTGAAGGATTGTCATTCCACACCTGAAGTCTCTGGTCACAGTCTGAAGTGAAGCATGCTGGGGTGGCACTTGTTGCGTTGATTAGGTTGTGATCCGCGGATGCAGTATTATTTGATTTGAATTGAGAGCAGCATGCAAAAAAGTGGGCCCCACCCTAAGGTTCCAGGACTGGGGGAAATATAGGCTCTATAGTGGAAATATGAGGTTTCTGTTGTCTTAGGGTTCAAGAAGACAATGGATAGTTATTGTTATCATCACATTATTTGATGATAGGGTTAACTTTGGAAAGTCCCTTTGTTAGGGTTTGGGGTATAATACCCAGCATCTTGTATATAGCTGTGCTACCGGTTGCTTCTGTTCTCCCTGGTCTAGGCTTTTCGGAGAGTCAACATATCAAAGACAGCCTATGTATTAAAAAGACTCAGTCTGTGTTTTAAGAAGTTCTAGACATATGATCAATTTTTCCCCTCTCATATTTATTAAATAGTGGTTTATATGCTTACACTTTAATAGGATTGTACACAAACACCACTCCCACCACCAAAAGACTGTGTCCCATCCCCACCACCCACCCCCGCCCCACCCACTCCCCCGCAGCATCAGGAGGCCCAATGGCCAACCTCCCCTTCACCACAGTGTTTTTACATTGGAGCCCTGCTCTGGATTTAATCAGATCCTGCTTTTAGAGTAAAGATTCAGAGTTCTGAATCTTTACTCTCCCCACTGCAATCCACCATGGGCCAACTATCTTCTCTACAACTATCTGTCCACATTTATACATAGTTGCCACTTCTTTTTCCGATTCAATCCTTTCTTCCCCTCTAAGCCACTCATAACATGGTAGCTACCTCTATATGTCCCTCGCCTTATCCTTCTCTCTCTCTCATATCCATTTTTTTTTCCTATGGTCTTGCCTTCTCTTCGTTTCCTAGTCACACCTACAACTATTGTTACTTCTGAATGACCATCTGTTTTTTCCCCTCTTCTCTCCAGGCCATGGGGTATTGGTGGAATTGGTGTTCAGAGCCCTCTTCTGCTAATATTGCTCCTCCTTTGGGGGTATGGACCTGCATTCTTTATGCAGTGCAGAAGGTGGAAGGAAGGTCTGGTTTTTGTAATTGCTTCTCCACTGGACATGGGTATTGGCAGGTTGATCCATACCCCCCAAGCCTGTTTCTATCTTTCCCTAATAGGGTAGGGCTCTGGAGAGGTGACACTTCAGGATACACTGGTGAGATCATCTGCCCAGGGAAGTCAGAATGGAATCATTATAAAAAGTGGGCCCCACCCTAAGGTTCCAGGACTGGGGGAAATATAGGCTCTATAGTGGAAATATGAGGTTTCTGTTGTCTTAGGGTTCAAGAAGACAATGGATAGTTATTGTTATCATCACATTATTTGATGATAGGGTTAACTTTGGAAAGTCCCTTTGTTAGGGTTTGGGGTATAATACCCAGCATCTTGTATATAGCTGTGCTACCGGTTGCTTCTGTTCTCCCTGGTCTAGGCTTTTCGGAGAGTCAACATATCAAAGACAGCCTATGTATTAAAAAGACTCAGTCTGTGTTTTAAGAAGTTCTAGACATATGATCAATTTATAGGTGTGATCCTAGGGGCCCATGACTTTAGTAATTTTGGTTTGAGTTCAATAGCTAACATACAGGTGGACTAATAACATTGTCTGGGGAGATACAGTGAGAGTTGACAACAGGACTAGAAAGCTTGATTAGAGCAGAGAGTAGCTTCCAAACTTTCAGAAACTATATAAATACAAAAAAAAAAAAAAAGATGACTTCTTTTTTTTTTTTAACTATTCTTACTCTGAGAACTGATATGAAGATTAAATAGGACATTGGACTCTCAACGATGAGAGGTCCCAATTTAAATTCCTGGTTTCACAGATACCAGAGTGATACTCTGAGTGATGCTCTGGTCCCCTCTCTCCTTCTCTCTCCCACACCTTATCTCCCACAAATAAGCAAGCAAGCAACCGAACAAGCCTTTCAAAAGATAAAATCTTTTCATTTTGTGAAAATGAGATAACTGATCCAAAAAGCTATACAGTGCATCTTCTTACAACATAATCCTATATATGTGAATCTATTTAAGACAGGAGTGGAAACTTTTTTTTTTTTTGCCAATGGTCATTTGTATATTAGCAACATCATTCAATTGCCATAAAATTATCAATTTAAAAATTAGCATTTAATACTTCTATGAAAAAGTTCCAGTTGTCTTAGCTGGTCTAGACCAAATGATTTTATATATGGTTCTCAGGTTGGACATCTCACCCTTGATTTAAGAGAACTCTTCTACAAAAACACACACCATTTACATTTTGACACTATGTAACTTCTCTAGGGTTATCATATAAACACTAAAAACAAGTAGCTTGAAATTTATTTATTGTAGAAATTTATTTTCTCACAGTTATTTAGAACTATGACACCTTAAGGAACCTAATATACCCATCCAAAAAGATTTGCATATACCTATGCTCATAGCAGCTCAATTAGCCAAATAGGCAAAACCTGGAAGCAACCTGAGTGTCCAACAACAGATGAGTGGCTGAGTAAGTTGTGGTATATATACATAATGGATTACTATTCAGCTGTTAAAAAGGGTAAATTCTCCTTCTTTACCCGATTTGGATGGAGCTTGAAGAAATGATGTTAAGTGAAATAAGTCAGAAACAAAGGATGAATATCGGATGATCTCACTCATAGTCAGAAGTTGAAAAACAAGATGAGAAGGGAAAACACTAAACAGAACTTGGACTGGGGGTCTGGCAGTGGCACAGTGGGTTAAGCACATGTGGCACAAAGCTCAGGGACCGGTGTAAGGATCCCGGTTCGAGCCCCTGGCTCCCCACCTGCAGAGGAGTCACTTCATAGGCGGTGAAGCAGGTCTGCAGGTGTCTATCTTTCTCTCCCACTCTCTGTCTTCCCCTTCTCTCTCCATTTCTCTCTGTCCTATCCAACAACGAATGACATCAACAATGGCAATAATAATAACCACAATGAGGCTACAACAAGGGCAACAAAAGGCCTCCAGGAGTGGTGGACTCATGGTGCAGGCCAGCAATAACCCTGGAGGAAAAAAAAAAAAGAACTTGGACTGGAGTTGGTGTATTGCACCTAAGTCAAAGACTTGGGGAGAGTGTGGGGAGGTTCAGGTCCTGGAACATGATGGCATAGGAGGACCTAGTGGGGTTTGTATTGTTATGTGGAAAACTGGGAAATGTTATGCATGTACAAACAATTGTATTTTATTGTCAACTGTAAGCCATTAATCCCCCCAAAAAGAAATTTTAAAAATGAAGTAAAGTAAAAAAAAAGTGGAATTCTCTTGGAAAAGAAAAAGTATGACACCAAAATATTGGCAAGGTCGAGATCCCTCTGAGATTTTACATAAGGTATTCCTTGCCTCTTCTTAAGTTTTGGTGGTGGCTATCAATCCTTGACCTTCTATGATTTGCAGCTGTTTAACTTCAGTTTCTACTTTCATCTTTGCGTGATATTCTCTTATTTCTCTGCCTTCCCATGACCATTCCTTCTGATGAAGACACTAATAATAATGGGCCATCATGGTGACATTAAGAAAGACTTTTTTTCTAATTAGGGCCACATTCATAGGTACTTGGAGTTAGAACCTCAGTATATCTTTTAGAAGACACATTTCAAATCCATAAAAAATACCCCATAAAAAATACCCCTGGATAACAGCTCAGTGTCTCACTGTTTGGGGGTATGGCTTCCAGGCTGAAATTTACAGTTAAGGGGCCAATAAACTTGTAAATAAGACAGGGAATGTAGAATAAACATCATAGAATATTTTTCCAATTTTAGTATTCTACAATTATATCATTTAGTGTTGTTTAACTTAGCATTTCTTTTTGAGACCATCATGGTTCTTTTCATTTACCTATAAATCTATGCACACCAATGTCTGAAGTCCAGCTTAAAAACTGAATATGTGATGTTGATATATTTGTATAATCACTGCTTTACCTGAGACCTGCCCTGCCCTCAGGGCACTGGTTTAATCCCACTGGTTGGCATTCTCTTTTGGCTCCGCACCCTCTCCTAGTCACATCCTGTTTTCCACCCAACCACTTCCTTCCTGGAAACTATAAATGCAGGTTCTTTTCTCAATAAACATTGCACTGCTTCCCAGCTCAGCTATGAGTCCTTGGTCATCTGTCTCCTGCCCATGAAGCTAGCCTGGCAATGTGACATTACAATTTCCTGAAACTGGCAAATAGAATTATATTTTTCTCAGCATCATTCCTGTGAACACCTTATTCCAAAACCTCACATTCTCTTGCTTGAACTCTTATAACAAGTCTATCAACTGTGTGAGTTTTCTCCTATAATGCATTATTCAGCAGGAGTTGCCAAAGTGAGTTTTGAGACATTGAACCCAACCTGAGGGTCCTGGTACATGATAGTGAGAAGGACATAAATTGGGGGGGTGAGACTGTTTTGCAGACAACAGTCATAGGTAGATATGAAATTGCACCCATGTGTGTACTGCACTGTAAACCATCAATCCTCCAATAAGATGATAGAAAAGAAATATATGAGTAAAAATTTTAAAAAGTAAACAAACATGACCATGTCTCATACTGGACACTACTTCTAATGGCTCCCTAAATGCGCTGTACAAAATTTGATTCCTAGTTTGTTATTCAAGAATATCATAAGTAGGAATTGCTCATTCAGTCTCATTTCCTCAAGTTGTACCCCCTGTAATTCTGATGTACTATTTTTTATTTTAAATATTTTGTCTTTCCATACTTTGCTACTTAAGTTTAATTGCTAAACTCCTTCTGTGTGCTAGGCCCTTTACTGTTCTTTTTTGCCTAAAGAATTTGTATTTATCCTACAGCATCCATATACAAATATCATTGCCCCTGAGGAATAGTCCCTGAGAAATAACCCTTCCCTCTTCTCTCACATTACAGAAATATGTATTTCTTTATTTGCCCCTCTTATTCAATTATGACATTAGTGTTCGTGTATTTGTGTCTGCATTTTCAATGAAAAGTCTCTTGTAAGTAGAGATGATATCCCCAATAACCCTTTTTAAAAGGTTATTGCTTTCTTTATTTTTAGGTGTCACATACCTAGTTGGTACTCAAAAACATTCTGTTAAGTTGAATTGAATAACCAGTTCTTGACAAGGAACTGAAACCAGAAGTCAGGGTCAAGGCTTTTTTTTTTTTTTTTTCCTTATATGGGTTGCTTTTGAATTAATGAAAAAGTAAGACGTGCTTTGGCACAGTTGTCTGGCATACCTGGGTTAAGATCTAGTGCAAACAGCTGCATTGCTGTAACTTGCTGCAAAACACCCACTTCACTCAGGACTGTGCTGTGGGGCCCATGGAAGGCAGCCAGGCCCAGGGCTGGCAGTTACCTGAAAACACTTGGTTAAGTTTCCATTGCCATGGCAGTTAGGCAGTCCCTTCTAATTCTTTTCTTCATTTGGCAGCCTTGCCTCACAGAATATAATTTTGATGAGGCAGCTCTTGCTTACAGTCTTAAATATTTCACTTCTGAGAGCTGTCCTAGATCACTCAGGAGGTGCCTTACAAATAACAAAAGTCTATACTAAAGGATTCCAAGTTATAAATTAACAACATTAGTAGGCAAAACAACTGAGAGAAAAGAGTTTTGATTTGACTTATCATTATGGGTATCCTTATTTCTTCTATCCTATCACCTTGATTCCATTCTCTCTCTTCCCCTTCAGTCTCTATCTCTCTCTTTCTCTCTCTCTGTTATCACTGCTCCAGACAAGAGATAAAGACACCAGAACACTGAAACTTTTGTCATCTTGGACCATGCTCTTGGCAAAACAAGCTCAGTATCCAAGTAAACTATCTTGCCTACCATAAGTTGACCATTTCAATCCTGCTGTAGAACTCTGGGACGTGAGAGCTCACACTTCTATTCACATCTAGACTAGGGCAGGGTAGAAAAATAAAGAGGGGGGCTGGGTGGTGTGGTACCTGGTTGAGCACACGTGTTACAATGTGCAAGGACCTGGGATCCAGTCCTTGGTCCCCACTTGCAGAGGACAAACTTTGAAAGTGGTGAAGCAATACTGTAAGTATCTCTAGTTCTCTCTTCTTTATCACCCCTCTCCTTTAAATTTATGGCTATCTCTATTCAATAAATCAATAACAATAATTCTAAAATATAAGAACATTAAAGAGGTAAGACCTGAACACAGCTTAGATAGAGAAGAAAATCATGCTGTACTTCAGGAAGAATGCCAGAGATGGAAGCATCTGGGAGGTCTTTAGCTGAGTTTCAGTTTTGGTTATACCAGGTTAAAATATTAAATGATGATTAGTTACATATAGTAAATATAAATATATTTGTAGTTGTAGCTATGGAAAGGATAAATGGACACATACTATTATCATTTTTCTCTTTGTGTGCATGTGTATAGTCACATCTCTACTTATATATGTAATAAGATCTATACAATAGCACTTACAGTCACCACTGATTGATTATATTTGTATTTTGTATATTGGATTATATTCGTATATTTTATTGCACTGAATATATTTGTATTTGTCTTACTTCCACAACTAGATTGAAGCTATATGAGGATACATATTTCACCCATCTTTATCCTATCCATTTCTTATAGCTTATTGCATATGAAAAATGTTTAAATTGAAGAAATTTGAACATAAATATTGTAGATATGAAGACTCTAATTCAGGAAAACTGACCTCTAAAAATAGGTCAAGTAATAATAACAATGTTTTTTAAAAGATAGAGATAAAGATATATATATATAATTCAGGAAAACTGACCTCTAGGAAGAGGTCAAGTAATAATAACAATGTTTTTTTTAAAGATACACACACACACACACACACACACACACACATACACACACACACCACAGAGCTGAAACTTTCATTGGGGGTTAGGTACAAATCTGAATCACACACATGGCAAAGCAGCACATTATCCCAGTGAGCTAGTGACCTAATGGTTTGGAGAAGAATTCCAACCTGATGACTTGATCCTTTAAGTGGTAAGAGGTCCCAGCTTGGATCAAGTGTGGCCCTCTTGTCTCTAGGCAGAGAATATAAGGTGCTGTGGTTTAATGGGGGGTCGTGGGTGGAGAAGAAGACCGTGTGGGTGGAGCACAGTTCAGCTAACTCTGGATTGGGGGGTCAGGGACTGTTGGCTAAGTGCAAAAAGGTGTCTCCTCATTGAGAGCCCTGGTGAGGATGCATAGGTCCTAGTTTCTCCCTGGGAACTGCATGCTGGGTCTGGGGGTGGGGTACAAACTGACCATACCAGAGTCCAGTGTCCCATATCTTCCATTGGAAGCTTCCCTAGTCTCTTTTATTCTTCAGGATACATTCATTCGTGAGATCATCTGCCCAGGGAAGTCAGGATAGCATCATAGTATCTTCTGCAACTTGATGGCTGAAAAGTGGTAGGATATAGAGCAGGACAAAATGTTTAATAGTCATGAAATTAGGGGTCTCCAGTTGGGAAAAAGCTAGTAAGTCTATTTTAGGTATGTTCTAAAGGGCTCATGACTTTAGTAATTTTTGCTTGAGCCCGATAGCTAACATGTAGGTGGACTAAAAATATTATCTGGGAAGATGGTGTCATGGTTGAGAATAGGACTAGAAAGCTGGATTAGTGCAGACAGTAGCTCCCAAACATGAGGAAAGTATATAAATACCATTAATTATAAACCCCATCCATCTGACCTAGGACCCATTTTTATTCATATTTAGCATAGGAGCCTGTGTAACCTCTCAGTCCCTGTCAGTCTGAGCTTGCTGGTCACAGCTGGGTACATTCTAGGCTGTATTCACTTTATGACCAGTCTTCCTCAAGTGACAGATTAGGCTGGCCCAGCCTCCCTTCAGAAAGTGGGGCAATCCTTACCATTGTTGCTTTATAGTGAGGGCTGAAGAGTTCCCAAAGAAGCCCACAAAGGAGCTTATGATGATGTTTCTGATGGAAGTGACCAGTGATGATGGAGAGAGAGATCTATTAGAGGACTAGGCCCATCATATCTATGTGGAAATCCAAGGATTCTCTGACTAGAATACCAGATGGTGGGGTGGCCTGGTATTGACCAAGAAGACTGTCATTAAAGTAAACCAGTTTCAGAAAAGCAGTTTCATTGTAAACAAAAGTATGACTGTACTTCTAAATTTATCTATGTATATGAAAAAAAAATCTTTATGTCTGGTAAAGAGACAAAGTGTAACAATATCGTGGCTTGTTGAACCTTATTGGCAAATTTAGAACATAAGTATAAAACACAAGGGTCTTTTATCTTCCTGTTTTACTCAGTATTGATAAGTTGTGCTCACTAATGGGTTTTAAAGCTTTAGGGAACCAAAGAACTTGGAAAATCTTCAAATATGACTAATAAGATGGAAAATTTGTTTTTGGAAGGAGGGATTAAAAATGGGCATAAATTTAAAGGTAAGGAAAACTTCTTGGAAAATTAATATATTTGGAATATCTTTTAAAAATATTTATTTATTCCCTTTTGTTGCCTTTTTTTGTTGTTGTTGTAGTTATTATTGTTGTTATTGATGTTGTCATTGTTGGATAGGACAGAGAGAAATGGAGAGAGGAGGGAAAGACAGAGGGGGAGAGAAAGATAAACACCTGTAGACCTGCTTCACCGTCTGTGAAGTGACTCCTCTGCAGGTGGGGAGCTGGTATCTCAAACTGGGATCCTTATGCGGGTCCTTGAGCTTTTGCAACACCCGAGTTTAACCCACTGTGCTACCACCTGACTCCCTATATTTAGTATCTTTAAAGACTTCATTCTGTTTTTTTGTTCCAGATTATATTTTGGAGAATTTGCTTTCAATGTAAGATCAATTTATATTTTATAACATTTTCTTTTTTAAATTTTCTGCTATTATTTCTTTTAAAACATTTTTTGTATTATCTTTATTTATTTATCGTATACAGACAGCCCAAAATTGAGAGGGAAGGGGGTGATAGAGAAGGAGAGAGACAGGGAAACACCTGAAGCGCTACTTCATCACTTGCAAAGCTTCCTCCCTGCAGGTGAGGACTGGGGGCTGAAACATGGGCCCTCAAGAATGATAATATGTGTTCTCAACCAGGTGTGCTACCACCTGGCCCTTATTTTATAACATTTTCATAACCAAATAATGAATGCCAAAATATCATATTTATCAACTGCATAGTAAGAATCACATCATATTATACATTATAAATCCATGTGATTTTAGTTGGTAAGTAGGTTAAAATTTCTTATATAATTTTTATAAGAATTAAATGAAATGACTGAAATGAAGTTTCTCAATAATATCTGACATGTAGTGAGACCATAATAATTTCAGATGCTGTCATTATTGTTACTTTAAAAATAATCTAACAGTGTCCAACAAGAGTGGGAACTCAAATGTATTCATTAAATGCAAATATAACAGAACAGATTAAAATAATGTGCTTCTTCAATTTAGAAATATAAATATTAAGAGAAATAGATTAGAAACATATAAATCCTGAAGAGATTTTTTTTCCCCATTGCTGGAGCTCAGTACCCACATTGTGAATCCACTGCTTCCAGTGACCAGTTTTTCCTTTTTGATTTTATTTCTTTTTATTTAACAGGACAAAGAAATTGAGAGAAGAGGGGAAGGTAGAGAGGGAGGGAGCAAGACAGGCACCTGTAGACTTGCGCATTGCTCCTGAATCACCATCTCCCCACCCCCAGATGGGCAGAGTTGGGAAGGGAACTTTTTAGAATAACTTTTGTTATCAAATTACCAAACCCAGAGGTATATTAAAATTGTAAAGAGTGCCTAAACAAAAATTTATATATGGCTGAAATAGTGAATAAATAAAAAACTTACAAAGAGTACATATTAAAATTTAAAGCTCAGTGTAGTAGAGGATAAATGTATAAGTAGGTTCAGCACAGATTCTGACCCAATTTGTTTATGTATACATGCTAAAACCATTTCCAGTCAATGCATTAGGTCATTACTGTTCAGGATAGCAGACTGAAATTACCAAAGTGACTTTCCCAGGAATGCCTTGCATAATAATTACTCACAGGACACTTTCCAAATACAAAAGGGCAACTAACACTTAAGTAAGCCATATAATATTGCATCTGCGGATTGCAACCCAGTCAAAGCAACGAGTGCCACCTCAACATGCTTCACTCCAGACTGTGTCCAGAGACTTCAGGTGTGGAACGACAACCCTTCAGTTTCATCTCTCGGGTGAGACCTTTCCTTTCATAGTATTCGCTAATTCCATCCCAGGTGGTTCACTTCCTAACAAAGTCCCAAAACCCAGATATAGACCAGGTTCCAGGAGATAGAGCATATGTTCACACATATCCATAAACTAGGGAAAATATATACCTGAAATCAGTAGTATAAAGAAAAATCAGTAGTATATAGAAAAAGGCTAATCACTCTGATACAAATATTTGAAAGACGGCAAGTGGAGATGATTAAAACAATCAAAAATGCAAGAAGTCAGTAAGGGAATTTGCTCTCTAATCACATAGCCAGAATCATGCACATTTAAGAATTATGTGCAAAGTTCTATTGCCATCCTTCTAGCAAACCATGAAAAAGAGAGAGCAAACACAATAATTGGTTCCTGCGGGCTATTTGTGCATAAAATGTTTCTTTTGCCACATCTTTAGAATTAGCTTTCAACAACTAGGAGAACAATGCCAGAAATGTATTTTTAAGTCTCCTACTCCCACAATCATAACATAAAGAACCATGTCAGAGTGTCAGGACAAATCGCAGACAGCTGAAAGCGCTTCTGTCAATCATTGGCATTCTGGTTCACTTCCAATCTTGTGTAGGTTATATTATGAGTCCTTTATTAGTGTTTAAGGTCACCAAGAGACAGGCAAGTGCATCCTATATCAGGAAGTGTAATGAGCCTCAGGAGTGAGATATTTGGCTTTACTAGGCACCATGGCTGTGACTCGGAAATCCAGGGAAATGAGTTCAGGTCAGTCAGACTCCAGGCGCCTCACTGCCTCACAGCAGATAGAATGAAGTAGAATAATAGAAGCTTTCCTGCCATTCTCAACATTAGGTTGAATTCCGGTCAGCCTTTCCAATTGAGTGTCTGGAGGCTGTTTTCTATTCAGCCCCCATGCAGCAGACTGTAACTCATGGGAAGGGGCTCCAGGGAAAGGTTGGCCCAAAGTTTAGGCTAGATGGTGCCAGGGAAGCTGCCCTGCAGGAAGACAGATTAAAAGGCATGTGTACTTGTTTGGTGAGTGAGTGCAAATTTTAATGCTTGCACTGGGCTCCCTGATTACTGCCTGATTTATTTAAATCTGGCAACCACACAAAAATAAGAAGACTTCCATTTCTACATGCTCCCTTGCAAAATGACTAACCACATCTGCTTAAATATAGTTTACAAAGAAAAAAAAACAGTGGTAGCCATCTCCTTCACCCACTGAGGAGTCTATGTCTTGGTAAGATAAGCTCTCTGCTTGTCTGATTAGAACTAGTCTCATTCTTTTCATAATATTATTTCTATTTGAGGTCCTAAGAATTCAGATGACCTCATTGCAATATGAATCAGTAGCCTGAAAACTTTTCTTATATGGCTTGATAAAATTATTAAGAGAGATTATGGAAAAGTCAGCAAAAGCCAGTTCATAAAAAGAAGACTTCCATTACCATAAACTGATAAAAGGGAAATATCATTAAGTATGAAGTTGTGAGTAATGGATATTCTCACTTCTAAGAATTTCATACTCACAGCAAGACATAAAAGCACCAATAAGATCTTTAACGCATAAAGAAATGGCTGAGATGCAGTGAGACCCTTTATATACATGTTCAGACATTTGGTGTTTGATGTGGGAAAAGAGGAACGATCTTAAGCTTTGGAGACAACTTTTAAGAGAAAGCAAGAAGCATTTGTGATGAATGTGAACAGGCAGAGTCTTTTACCTCTCATCTACTTTGTTAAGGGACAACATCCCTGGAGAAGGAACTCTGAACAGTTTGTTTTTCAGTGGGCAGGGGATGCACGTATGCTCCTTGTAAGGATCATCTTGCCTCCTCAAAACCTCAGAACCCTATGGAGTGGCCAACATAGTATAGACAGTGAGTGAATGTTTAGTTCAGTGACTAGTGGACAGAGAAGTCAACTAAAGCCATAACCACATGCCACTCAAACTTAATGGTAAGAACAGTACAGAATTAAAATGAACACTTAACCATTAACCATCTGAAGAAACATGGCTAGTTGACATATTGAAGATTATGTGGTTCTAGAACCTACTTCTGGTGCAAAAAATTCTGGGGCTTTTTTTTTATTAAATGATAGTCTGATGTTTTCTTCCTGACATGAGAGATATTTACAAATTCTGTGGATTCTTTGAAAGACTCAGAAAAAGGTCAAGATTCAAGAAGATGGTGAAAAGTTTCCTAGACTTAGAATTTGGGAGAACATGAGCTGTGAAGCATGCTGCTTACCTGACACAGAAGGGTTTTCTTGAGTGAAGAGTTTATTTTGAAGTAATCACACATGATGAAAAAAGAATTTCCCGAGACTCATTTATGTCTACGTGTGCTACAGGCATGGGAGTGGTTGTGAAATTGAGTGCTGAGTGCTATGCCAAAGATTTTTTAGAACCATGTTCCCAATGCTTAAGAATCGTGGCTTTGGAGGGCCACGCAGTGGCACACCTGGTTAAGCACACACGTTACAAGTGTGTAAGGACCCAGGTTCGAGCCCCTGGTCCCCACCTGCAAGGGGAAAGCTTCACAAAGTGGTGAAGCAGGGCTGCAGGTGTCTCTCTGTCTCTCTCCCTATCACCCCCCTTCTCGATTTCTGGCTGTCTCTATCCAATAAATAAATAAAGATAACAAAATAATAATCATGGCTTTGGACACAGATCCAGGGCCAGGAGGCAGCACAGAGCTTTGCCTGCTTAGCAAATAGGTCTTGTTAGACACACACAGACCCCTGCAAGCTGCCACCCAGGAACTTGAATTTTGTCCCTCTGAAAACTTGTGACTACACAATACTGGAGCACTGACATTTGGTTATTTACTTATTTCTGGCCATTTGAGACTATGTTGGATAAATAAATCACAACTTCCAAATTATGGTTAGTGCTGTGGCGGGGCAGATGGGCAGGCTGGGAGGAATCTCTATAATGACCTAAACACCCACAAGGCATTCTAGACATCAAACATCAATTACAAAGTACCACTTTGATGAGTTAAGAGTAAGTGAATCAGTACCAGATGGATTAAATTCTCCTTGAAATACACACAGGATTAAAAAATTAAGAGAAGTAGTACTAGACACAATGAGCTGTTTCAAAAACTATTTGAAGCAAACAAAAAATGTCATCATAGATATTTGACAAGTCATAAGTGACTGCTCACGTACCTCTAGATTCCAAAATATAATCTGACTGCATGGATACTCAGAGAGAGTTTTTGTTTTCATGGAACACAACAATGTTTACTGGCATAACAAAAGAAGGCAAAAGAAAAATCCTTCCAAAGTGTATTTTATTTTCTTGCTTAGGCAAATAAGTTAACATGAAATTTCATAGACAATGTTTATCAAGTTACAAGTGGTTAGAAGTGAACAGTTGCATATGTGTGCATATGGACTGGCCTAGGCACTTAATTAAAGACACTCCATCATGTTTGACAGATCTTAATAAGTACTTACAATGTGTGCACACACGCAAAGGCATCTCCACATGTGCATGTGATGCATCCTGACCCTGATGTGTTAGAGAGTTGCTTTTCTTAGTGATTACTCACTGACACATGACCCTCCACACAGACTGCCTGTCCTGCTCCTGCTCCTGACAGCAGGCTGGCCTAAGCTGTAGAAGCTTCTCCAGCACGATCCCTTGACATCTCTATGCCCTTTGGCTTCCATGCACAGGCTGCCAAATAAACAAACAAGTAGTTCCAATTTGATGCCTAGTAGACTCCATGGTGTTCTGCAACAGCATTTGCTGTGTTTACACACAGTTTCACAGGGCTTTCCGGGGAATGCTTGAGGCAGAAGTTTTGGATTCCCAGATAGTCTACAGAGGTAGTGATTCTTGACTTATCATCCAGTACATAAAATGTCCTTATGCATGAATATGACAACAAAAGCTTCGGCAAAATAGCAAAAAAAAAAAAAAAAAAGGTAAATTGGGGTACATTTAAAAAAGAAAAAACTGCAGGGGCCAGGCAGTGGTGCACCTGGTGGAGTGCTCATGTTTCAATTCACATGGACCTAGGTTCGAGTCCCCAGACTCAGACTCTACCTGCAGGGGGAAAGCTTTGTGAGTGGTGAAACAGTATTGCAAGTGTCTCTCTGTCTCTTTCCCTCTCTACCCTCTTCTCTTTCAATTTCTGGCTGTCTTTATCCAATAAATAAATAAATGTAATAAAAAGCATTTTAAAAAAGATTGCACATCAAAAGACAAACCCAACAAATTGAAAAAACAATCCACAGAATAGGAAAAAATTGCAAGTGATATCTGATAAAAAGTCAATATACAGGATACATAGAAAGGGTTACAGTTCAACAAAAATGAATCTCATTATCTGATTAAAAACTGGACAAAGGACTGGAATTTTCTTTCAAAGAAGATAGCAAGTTGGTAAATGAACATAGGCAAAGATTTTCAGTGTCGCTGATCACTAAGCAAATTCATAGTAAAATCACAACAAGGTATCATTTCACACTCCTTTGCCAAATCACAAGTGTTGATGTGGATGTGGAGAGTGTGGAGCATTTGTCAACTCTGTCCATAGGGAGAATGCAGTAAAATCTCCCAAGTGAACTTTATTCTAATTGACCAGTGACCAACTAATCAAACACTTGGAGAGGAGTGGTAAGTGCTGTGTATGTGATTGGAACAGTTTTATAGATTTTTTTAATAAAGATATATTTTATTTATTATTGGATAGAGACAGCAACAAATTGAGAGGGGAGGAGGGGATAGAGAGGAAGAAAGGCAGAGAGACACCTGCAATCCTGCTTCACCACTCATGAAGCTTTCCTACTTCAGGTGGGGACCAGGGGCATAGTTTATTTATTTTTTCAGTTGCCAGTAGGGTTATTGCTGATGCTTGGTGTCAGCACTGTGAATCTACTGCTCTGGAAGCTATATTTTCTTTTTTATTTCTATTTTATCAATCTATTTATTTTTAATTTTTGCTAGGACAGAGAGAAATTGAGAGGAGATGGAAAGATAAAGAACAGGAGAAGAAGACAGACACCTGCAGACCTGCTTGACTACTGGTGAAGCATCCCTCCTGCAGCTGGGAAGCAGGGACTCAAACTTGGGTCATTGAACAAGGTAATGTGTGTGTTCAATCAGGTGCATCCTGCTCAGCCCCCAGTTTTATAGAATTTTTTCTAATGAAGATAGAATAAGATTCTTTGGGTAAGAGATGCATTTAATACATTTCATTGCCCTATAAGTTTTATATTATTGATTATGAATAATATTTATTTATAAAATAATAATTTTTGGAGCCCTTATTATATCCCAGGTACTATGTTAAGTATTTCCCAAATAATGTGCCATAAAATAACAGTTTAAGAGAGATTAGATTATTCTCACATACAGCAGAGAAAACTAGTCTTAAGAATTTAAATGATACAAAATGGATATGCTTTGGAGCAATTGGGTTAGCTGTCTGACTCCAAAACTGATCTCCCAATCTATATGCTTTACTATTTCTCAATTATAATGTACAGTCATTGACAGGACATAATATGGGTTCTGGAAGTAGATAATCAGTTATTTAAGTCATGATGACTAAAATTCTGATTAACTTAAGTAAAAAGTTTTCATAAAAATAAAAGTTACATTGGAGGTAGAGTAGAGGAGATATAGAACTGGAAGCTAACTTAACCTGCTAAATTTACTTTCAATTGCAGGAAGCTCAAACATTTGAATGTTTGACAAGCTTCTGCATGAATATCCTTAGCATTAGGGAACTTACTCCTTTGTGTGAAGGTTGCCACTACTACCATTGTTGTGAGGATCTTGCTTATTCTCAATATAATTCTCCTGTGCTTCCTTCCATTTATCCTGACTCTGCTAGAACCATACAGACTAATCTAACCTATCCTTTATAAGATAACACCAATCTATCATGTATATATTTTTCTTCTTCAAGTGACTCAAACACAAATCACTCTAGGCAAACTTGGAAGCAGTGTAGTATAAAGGAAAGAACAGTCAGAAAGTGTTCAAAGTTCAAAGTGTTCTGGGACGCAATAAAATGCTTGAGAGATCGGGGGGTTGGGTTGGTGGTGCATTTGGTTGAGCACACATGTTACAATGTACAAGGACCCAGGCCCACCCATCCAGTTCTCACCTGCAAGAGGAAAGCTTCATGAGTGGTGAAGCAGTGCTGCAGGTGTCTCTGTCTCTCTCCCTCTTTATATCCTCATTCCTCTCAATTTCTGACTGTCTCTATCAGATAAACAAAGATAGTAGAATTCAGAAAGAGATCAGGGAAGTCACCTGTCTCAATTAAAACATATTCAAAAGATTTTACAGAACAGTTCTGATGGCTCAGATTAAATTATAGATATAGGGAGTCAGGCTGTAGCGCAGCGGGTTAAGCGCAGGTGGCGCTAAGCGCAAGGACCCGCATAAGGATCCTGGTTCAAGCCCTGGCTCCCCACCTGCAGGGGTGTAGCTTCACAAGCGGTGAAACAGGTCTGCAGGTGTCTATCTTTCTCTCCCTCTCTCTGTCTTCCCCCTCCCCTCTCCATTTCTCTCTGTCCTATCCAACAACAATGACAACAATAATAACTACAACAATAAAACAACAAGGGCAACAAAAGGGAATAGATAAATAAAAATATAAATATAAATTATAGATATAAAAATGTTAACATGTACTAGGTACTCAATAGACAGTGATTATAAGTTAATCTCCTCTGACCAAGTGTTGTGCTAGTCTAAGCTATTTTTAGACTTTTGGTTAAAACAGAGTTTTCTCTAGCCCATAGTGTATGAGTAAATAATGCATTAAGTAGGTTTAAATCGCACAAAAGTATTGTTTTTCTATTTCGGAAAAATATATTAGTAGCTATCTTTGCTATTGTGAGTATGATTTATGATGTGCATGCGTGTGTGTGTGTATGTGTGTGTTTAATTTCTCTAGATGTATATAACATTTTTTCACTAACAAAGTCAAACTATGGTCAAGTGTCCAAACAAAATTGCGATTCTAAGATACCAGGCTTCTGTGCTTCTAGCTCAGAGGGCATCTGATGTGGATGATCTAAGGTCAAGTTCTAAAAGCCTTATAATCTTAAATCTCTCCTTAGATACTTTTAGGGAACATCTATTTCTTATATAATTGCACCTAGGTGAAGACATTGGGGTAGCTGTACTGTTATAAATTTATTTTTACAGAGCAGAGGCTCATTTAGGTAAATGCCTTCTAGTAGCTCAGTAGCTTATTTCCCAATTCACCTTACAGACATGATAGGCCTAGACCTCAAATAAATCCCTTTCTCCATTGTTACCGGTGATCTCTATCAGGAGCAACAAAATAGACCCCTTTGTGAGCCCCCATAGGACCTTGCCCTCAACTTGGATCAATAACAGCCGTCCTCTGAAGGGAGGCTGGACAACATACTCTATGCTACACCTGAGGAAGATGGGTCCTGATATTGGGGCAGCTTGGAATGTTCCTACACATGACCACAGAATGTAAGCTCAGATCTACAGGGATGCAGAGGTCACATAGGCTCCTAAGCTGAATATGGGCCCCAGATCACATCAAATAGATAGGGTTTGCAGTCAACAATATTTATATACCTTTCCCATATTTTGGAGCTACTCTCTTCCCTGATCCAGCTTTCTGGTCCTTTTTCCAGACATGACATCATCTCCTCAGACAATAACTTGGATCCACCTGCATATCAGATTTCAGGCTCAGGGGAAAAAAAAAAAAAAAACTAGTATAGACACAGGCCCTTTGGAATATAACTAAAATATGCCTTCTAGCTATTTACAAAACAGAAAGGGACCGCCTCCCCTTCCCCCAACTCTTCATCTGCACTATTCCATTCCAGCCTTTAGGTTCATGATTAGACAACAATTTGTTTGGCTTTATATGTTAACTCTTTTCAGCTACCAGATTCCAGATGCTAGCACGATGCCAGCCAGATTTCCCTGGACAGACAACCCCACCAATGTCCTGGAGCTCTGATTCCCCAGAACCCCACCCCACTATGGAAAGAGAGAGGCAGGCTGGGAGTATGGATCAATGAGTCAACGCCCATGGTCAGCGGGGAAACAATTACAGAAGCCAGACCTTCCACCTTCTGCATACAACAATGACCTTGGGTCCATACTCCCATCCCACAATGATCTTGGGTCCATACTCCCAGTTGGTCAAAGAATAGGAAAGCTATCAAAGGAGAGGATGGGATACGCATTTCTGGTGGTGGGAATTGTGTGGCGTTGTACCCCTCTTATCCTATGGTTTTGTCAGTGTTTCCTTTTCATGAATAAAAGAAAAAAAAAAGAAAAAGTAAATAAATAAATAAATAAATCATTGGAAAGGAAACAAGTAATTGTTCTTCCAACATGTACTTTGGCCTTCTTTCATAGTAATAGAGTTATAACTCACATTTGGCTACCAAGTCAGCACTTTACTCCTCAACATACCTTCTAGCAAGGGTCATTCGTGCATTTTGGCTCTTGAAAATCAAATGTAAGCAGAAGTGTACAACTTATTCCTCATTTTCTGAAGAGCATTTCTCTGGCTTTGATTGTCTAGTCCTTACTTCTTCCTCTAGAAACTGTGACCATGGATACCTCATCAAGATGTCAACGCTGCCATCAGTTTGGATTCCTGAATGGTCATATAAAGCGCAGTTGCATGTTGATCTGAAATAATGACCTTGGAATAGTTGTGTGAATGAAGAATAGAATTCTTTGCCTTTTGGGTGACATGATTTTTTTTTTTGCCTCCAGGCTTATCACGAGCTCAGTGCCTGCATTATGAATGGATTCCTCCTGGCAGCCACCTTTCTTCCATTATGGTGTTGTTGTTGTTGTTGTTGTTGTTGGATAGGACAGAGAGAAATTGAGAGAGGAGGGGAATACAGAGAAGGTTGCAAGGGGCTCGAACTGGGATCCTTGTGCCAGTCCTTGCACTTCATTTTTTTTTCTTTTGTGGACATTGGACCTTTTTCAGGCTATTTCTCTCCATCAATCTCTCTCTTTCTCTCCCTCTCGTGTTTTTTTTTTTTTTTTTGAACTTTCAGATGCTTTCAGTATATTTTACCATGAAAAATTGTTTCATTCCTTTAGGAGACCTTTTTACTATTTCTACTTCAAGGAAAAGTATGGACTATTTTGGAATGGATACTATCAGTTTGGGGAAAGCCTGTATTTCCCTAATCTATGTTCTGAATCTGAAAGCTTCTGTAGGTTTTCCCAAAGAGCCACAACTATGGGTCATGACAAGTTGTTGATATCTCTACTATGCTCCATGCACAGGAAATCCTGTGTGAGACAGAATGGATGAAGAAATCACATTCATCAGACCATGTCGGCCAATTTCCTCAAGTAAGGAGTTTGTCTAACATCCAGTGGTTTCCTCCAAATAAGACAGTGTACTTTCTAAACTTACTGATAAGATTAGTGTGCTGAATCACTGTCTGCAGAACCTGGGCTACTTTTCAAGCTCATGTACACATGCACAGTATACATCTTAATGTCTACAATTTGTAAAATAAAAGTATGGCATTTGATATTGATGTAATACACTAAAATTATTATTAAATGATGAAAATCTATTAAGGCATTTTAAACTAAACTTCCAATTACTGTTCCCTCACTTTGGCTACCTGCTAAATTCCCAAATCAGATGATAGTAACTCCAGATTTATAGCTACTTGGGACAAAGCTGTCATTCTTGAATTTTCTTTCTCTCTTGTCTCGCAGCCAATTCATCAGGAAATCCAGTCGGCTCTATTAAGCATTTATTTACAGAATCTGATTTCATTGACCATTCTGAGGGAGATGTCAACTTTTTTTTCTTGCTAATATTACATATCTTTATAACTTCTCTCTCTGTCTCTCTCTCACACATACACATTAGAAAACCTTTTTAAGATATATTGCTATTAGTGATTTAATAATGGTTTACAAGATCATAAAATTTCAGTGGTATAGTTTCTTATCAGACCCATGATCACAGTTCTTCCCCCTTCCCCAATTCACATCCCTGAATTCTTTCCCTCCCTCCAGAATACCCATAATAATTTCACAAAATTTTAACAACAGTTTGAATACTTCATGTATTTCTTTACAAATTCATACATTTCAATTCTTTATATGCACACATGCATAAAACCACTCCATAGCTGTCTTTTAGAGAAATGTAGGTCATTTGGTAACATAAACTATCGAAATAAGTGCTTACTCCTATAGTAATAAACAACCTATAACAATAAGCAACATAAAAAACTGAATAAAACTTGACTCTGCCTCTTTCTCCATCTCCCACATTTTAAAAATAATTAAGAGTTGGGGTTGGATATAGTACTATTATAATGCACAAGACTTTCAGGGGGCCAGAAAGTGGCACACAATTTTTTAAGCACAGGGACCCAGGTACAAGCCCCAGTTCCCCACCTGCAAGGGAGAAGCTTCATGAGTGGTAAAGCAGATCTGCAGGTGTCTATCTTTCTCCCTCTCTATCTTCCCATCCCCTCTCAATTGCTTTCTGTACTGTCAAGTTCCCTCCCCCCCTTTCTGTCTTATAAGAGAAAGCAAAAAAAGACAGAGAGGACAGTAGAACACCATAGCACTGTTTCACAATCCATAGATGGCTCCTGGTTTCTTCAAAGGCATTCCCTTGTAGTGTTAGGGCTCAAACCTAAGACTTCAAACATGGTAAGACAAATGCTTTACTGAATAATCAGTCTTTCACCATCCAGACCTCCCAGTCATTCTTAAAATACTTCGTCCCTTAGTGCCTGTGGTGGTACACCTGGTTAAGTGCATATGTTACAGTGTGTGAGGACACAGGTTCATACCCCTGATCCCCACCTGCAGGAGGGAGGCTTTGCAAATGGTAAAGCAGTGTTGCAGGTGTCTCTCTCCCTCGCTATCACCCCATTCCCTTCTCAATTCTGGATGTCTCTACTCAATAAAGATAATAAAAAATTAAATACTTTGTCCCAGAAAAATCATCTCATTTAAATGTGAATAGTATGAAAGTTGAACATATAGCACTCTCAGGGTACTATGTATTATAAGAAAAATAGCAGCCGCTGCCAATATGTGAAGAAAGTAAACTAGAAAAAAACTTTCTACAAAGTGGGTGAAATATCACAAAGTAAATTTTTAACTCATGTAAGAAGGAGCATGGCAAATGAAAATATGTATGCTCAAGGAAGAGACAGGCAGGTTCTGGAGGTATTGTCAAAGGAGTTGATAAGGGATGGAACTCTTCACAGGAATAAGCACCAAACTAAAGAAATTCAAGGCATTATATATAAGGATGAGAAAAACAAAGAAAAATATAGAAAAAAATTGAAAAGTACTAGAGAAAATGACATTTAAAAAGACAGAGGATTATATGCATGTAAACGTGTTACATAAAAAATACTACATATAATCTCCATAAAAATAATATTAACTACTATCAATACATCTAAAAGGTTCTTTTTTTTTTTTTTTTTAACAGTGTCTGTCTCATCATTCTTTGCTTTAAAAGTATTTACCCTGGAGTCGGGTGGTAGCGCAGCGGGTTAAACGCACGTGGCGCAAAGTGCAAGGACCAACATAATGATCCCGGTTGGAGCCCCCGGCTCCCTATCTGCATGGAAGTTGCTTTACAAGCAGTGAAGCAGGTGTGCAGGTGTCTATCTTTCTCTTCCTCTCTCTGTCTTTCCATCCTCTCTCCATTTCTCTCTGTCCTTTCCAGCAAGAATGACATTAATAACAACAATAATAACTACAACAATAAAACAAGGGCAACAAAAAGGGAATAAATAAATAAATAAATATTTTTAAAAAGTATTTACCCAATTCTTCTTCCCCTTTCATGCATTAAAGTTGTCTCAGATCCCTGTGGCTTAGGGAGTCGAGTGGTAGTGCAGCGGGTTCTTCTTCTTCTAGCGTTTGCCCTTCTTCCGTAGCCAGTCAACAGCGTCAGGTTGAGCCTGATGTAAAGTTTCGAGACCTCCTTTGAATCTGGAGAGGTGGCAGTCATTGACTATGTGGGTCATAGTCTGTCTGTAGCCGCAGGGGCAGTTCGGGTCGTCTCTGGCTCCCCAGTGATGGAACATAGTGGCGGACTGGCCATGGCCTGTTTGATAGCGATAGAGGAGGGCCCAATCATAACGTGCTAGGTCAAGCACAATTGCCACAAAGCGCAAGGACTGGCATAAGGATCCTGGTTCCAATCCCAGGCTCCCCACCTGCAGGGGAGTTGCTTCGCAAGCCATGAAGCAGGTCTGCAGGTGTCTGTCTTTCTCTCCGTCTTCCCCTCCTCTCTCCATTTCTCTGTCCTATCCAAAAACGACAACAATAAAACAACAAGGGCAACAAAAGAGAATAAATAAATAAACATTTAAAAAAAATCCCTGTGGCTTATGTTTCTGGATCATTGTGTATCACCTTGTTGAGAGTTAAATGACCCTTGTCTTTTTCTGTAGCATTCCTTTTAGTAATTCTTGCATGACAAGTTTGGTAGTAGATATTTCTTTAATTTTTGCATATTTGGTACTATATTTACTGCTCCTTCATATTTCAATTATAGCCTTTCTGGGGAAAGTATATGTAACTGGCAGTTGTTATCTTTTATAACCTGGATTCTATCAACCCACACTCTTTCCTATCCTCCACAGTTTTTACTAAAAAATATGATGTGAAAATGATTATTCTGCCTTTATAAGTCACTATCTTCTTTTCCCTGACAGTTTGCAATTCTCTTTGGTCTTGGCTTTTCTTTTTATTGCCTCCATGGTTTTCAGTAGAGCTTGTTCCTGGCACTACAAATCCACTACCACTGGTGGCACTTTCCCCCTTTTTTTTCTTTAATTTTTAATATCTTTACTTATTTATTGGATAGAGACAGCCAGAAATTGATAGGGAAGGGGGTGGTAGAGATGGGAGACAGACATAGAGACACCTGCAACACTGCTACACCACTTGCAAAGTTTTCTCCCTGCAGGTGGGGACTACGTGCTCGATCCCCATCCGGTCCTTGTGCATTGCGACATGTGCACTCAACCAGGTGTGCACCACCCAGCCCCTCCTTTTTCTTTCTTTTAGACAGATTTAGAGGGGAGGGGGGATAGAGAAGGAGAAAAAAAGACAAGCATCTTCAAACCTACTTAACTGCTCATAAAGTGTCCACCCTGAAGATAGGGAGTGAGGAACTGAACCTGGGCTCATGCACATAGTAATGTGTGTGTGTGTGTGTGTGTGTGTGTGTGTGTGTCCGTCCAATAGGGTATGCCATCCTTGACTTTTGATAGTTTCACAATGATGAATCTTGATATCAGTCTATTTGGGATTAGGAATTTGGGAGTTGTCTACATCCTGTCCCTATCCTAAATTTGCTAAATTTGCAACTATTATTTTTATGAATATTGTTTCTGCTCCCTTCTTTCTTGACTCTCCCGAGACTCCTATAAACTTGATATTTTGCTTTTCAAATGCAAGGGTTGCTTCATTCTTCCTAAACTGCTTTTCTCCTTTTACTTTGAAATCAGAGACTGGTCTTATTTGTCTGTTCCTAATATTCTCGCTTCTACATGGGTAACTATTTGAAAGTAGAATGTAAAGCGTTCTTCACACTCTGTAACTCCGCTTTCATGTTTTCAATATTCTTAAAAGGGAATCTTTGAGATTGTGGATTTCTTTCTTAATCTCTTTATCCATTATAAACTGACACCTAACATTTTATTTCCTAAATCCTTTTTCTGACAACTCTTCTGGATCTGCATTAAGTACCTGCTCATCAACTTAGTTTCCCAATACTGGTGCTTTCCTAGTTTTTTCCATCTCTTTTTGTTTCTATTTTTCAGCAGACAGCACTGTGTTCTGTTTTGTATGTAAGTTGTGGGATGAGGGGCAAAATTTTGAAGAAAAAAAAAAAGACATACTACCATGGGTGCTTCTTTTCCCAGACTATTTCCTGAAAGTTAGAACTCAACTGTGAGGTCAGAATCAAGCAGTCTGTCATTATTCACCAACATTTCTGTGGTAGTTGGGATACCTTAGAATTTGGTTGGCTTCCCTGTTACCAAAAGGGCAAAATGTTTAATTTTCTGGTTCCTCTGAAGGGTTTTCTAGGATTTGCTTAAGAGTCTTTGGCTAAACAACAGTTCTAAACAACAGTCCCAAACTCATTTAAAAATAGTTATTTATTTATGTTTGATAGAGACAGTGAAATTGAAGTGGAATAAAGAGGGGCTGGTAGTGGTAAACTTGTTGAGGTGCCTAGGTCATAATGCACAAGGGCCTGGATTCAAGCTCCTAGTCTTCTGCCTGCAAGAAGGGAAGCTTCACCAGTAGTAAAACAGTATTGCAGAGTGTCTCTTTCTCTGTCTCTATTTTCCTCTTCTCCCTCAATTTCTCTGTCTCTATCCAAAATAAATAAATAAGTAAATAAATAAAATTTTAAAATTTGTGTGCCTAACCAGGTACACCACAACTTACTAGTTCCAAACTCATTTTTCAAGCCATTCAGTTCTTGAGTGGTTCCAACCGTGCCCTTTCAATCTGTTGTATACATCTGAAATAATCACAAATATCTCACCCAGCAGCAACGCAGTGCTGTGTTTCTGCTTGAGTCTTTCTCTCTTTCCCCTTCTGTTCTTGCCATCCATGTGCAATCACCAACCCTCAGATAATGAGTTTTTTTCTTAACCAGAAATCTTGCTGTGCTCTGATAAATTTTGTTAGACTTTTTGCTTTCATATTTATTTTCTGGAGAATAGTCAATTTCCCAAGACTACTTCACCACATCCATCCTAGAGTAGACACAACTAGTTTTCAACAGGCAGGGTAGTCAAATGATCCTTTGAATTAAAGTCAAATCATTTGACTCCTCTATTAAGAACGTTTTACTGTCTCTCCACTTTGCTCTAGATAAAATTTTAAGTCCTTACAAGTATCCGTAATGTTCTTATCAGTTTTCTGTTTTCACTTTGTAATATTCATCCATATTTACTCAGAATCTTCTCCATATTTTGCCATAACACATTTATCCCAGTTTATTTTGAAATCTTTCTTTTTTGTCTCTTCTTACATTACTCTCCCCTTCTTTAAGACTTGAATCAGGGCTGGTGAGATAGCACATAGGTGTTTTGAGTCCTGGCATAATATGGGGGTAACATGACACTGGGGGATACTCTCATGCTCTGTCATCTCTCCCTCTTTTTCTTTCTCTGCTTCTCTGAATAAAAAGATACCTTCTGGGAGCAGAAAAGTCATTCATGTTGAGGCATCAGCTGTGAAAAACCTGAAGATTTATTTTTATTTTTTATTTTTTTACAGATTTGAATTAATCTCAGGGCAGGCACAGAACTTTGTTGATGGCTGCAGTGTGAAACTACGCCTTATTTATTTATTTATTTTGGATTGAGAAGGAAATTGAGTAGGAAGGGGGCAATAGATAAAGAAAGAGAGAAACCTGCAATACTGTTTCATCACTCATGCTCATGAACCTTTCCCCCTGCAGGTGGGGTCCTTGCATACTGTAATGTATGTGTTCTACCAAATGTGCCAACACTTTTCATTTTTAAAAAAATATTTATTTATTTATTCCCTTGTTGTAGTTATTATTGTTGTCGTTGCTGGATAGGACAGAGAGAAATGGAGAGAGGAGGGGATGACAGAGAGGGGAAGAGAAAGATAGACACCTGCAGATTTGCTTCACCGCTTATGAAGCAACTCCCCTGCAGATAGGGAGCCGGAGACTTGAACCGGGATCCTTATGTGGGTCCTTGTGCTTTGCACCACCTGCGCTTAACCACACTTTCAATTTTGTATGCCTTTATTTAATCACTGATAATCAAAGTGAAAAAAAAAGGGTTGAGTCAGTTATCTTCTCTTGATAAAAGTTACCAATATGAACCTGTTTGTGCTGCCACTTCCCCTTCCCCTGATACTATCCAATTTTTTAAAAAATATTTTTTAACTTATTAATGAGAAAAAACCAGACATCATTCCGGTGCATATGCTGCCAGGGATTGGACTCAGGACCTCAGGTTTGAGAGTCTAACGCTTTATCTATTGTGCCACCTCCCCAACTACAGTTGTCTAATAAGTACTTATTGTCTTCTAACATATGAGACAATTTGCTTTTTTTTTAAATGAGGGTTTTTTTAAATTATCTTTACTTGCTTATTGGATAGAGACAGCCAGATATTGAGAGGAGGGGGGAGATATAAAGGGAGAGATACAGAGAGACACCTGTATCCTTGCTTCACCACTCATGAAGCTTTTACCCAGCAGGTGGTGGCTGGGGGCTCAAACTGGGTCCTTGTGCATTGTAACATGTGTGTTCAACCAGGTGCACCACCACCCGGTCCCTAGACAATTCACTTTTTACAATACTGAGTGCAGCAGCATCTCACTGACCACTAGGATATAAGCTTGATGAAAGTAATAATCAGATGTTCTCAAACACCTAGACTCAAAATGACACACAGTAGGCACTTTATATATATTTGCTAGAAGAATGACTGAATGAAATCTATACACAGTAAGGTTGATTCCTTAATGAGTATAAAATGAACTGGGATGGTTAACTCCAGAAGGATATAGCAGAAGAAAAATATTAGTCTCTATGTGGAAGACTTTCCCACAAGTGAACCAAAAATGTAGAATGAACCTTGAGAGGACAGTCCTGGTCCTGGTCACCTCTATCCTTGTCATATTTTGACATGATTGACTAAGTTTGTGAACATGTTTTTGGAGTTAGATTTTGTCCTTGTTTTTTGTTTGTTTGTTTCCCAAAGTTCATGCTAGATATTTATTTCATAAGGTATTGTCCTTGTTTTTAATTTAGATTTAGAATGATGGAGAAAAGCTGTGTGGATTAAATTGCCTGCCTCCTGCACAAATATTTCCAGGTCTGGTTTCAAGTATCATTTTCAATAGGTAGGTCTGCTATTGAAGGATTAAAGTGCCTGGTGATTCAGAGCCTGGGCTGTCAGAGTGGTGCTGACGCATGTGCACTATCTTGGATCTCTACCATGTACCTTATTCACACTCACCTCAGGGCTAAAATAATGAACCCGTTCAGTGAAATCAAATACCTGAAACCTCAGTAGATTGGAGTATTTAATGTCTGTCCACCTCCTATCACACAACGGTCCCATTTCTGGTAAAATTTAAATGAAGTGAGGAGAGTAGACATAGAGAAAAAAAAATGAGAGAAAAGTTGTTACCCAGGAGCAAAATCCAAAGAACAGAGAAAGGGAATGGCAATGACTAGGAAAGAGAGTGCATAGCTAGGGAGAACTGATAGGCTAAAATACAATGGGGAGAAGGCAATCTGAGAGCTCAGGTTGAATATCAGGTTAGTTTGTCAGTTACCTCCTGGCATTTTCAGAGCTTATGTTCTTTAGAGACATGAGGAACACAGTTTTTCACCACAAAATATGGAAAAAGTAACTTCATCACTCAAATGTGAAATCATTGCCAAAAGGAAAGAAAATGCTTTGCCAAAATTTCTGAGACCCAATTGCTTTAAAAAATGTCGATTAAAAAAAAATGGTTCTCAAATGACCCTCTCACTACTAGTACCCTTTCCAAGGCATCCCACACTGGACTTGTAGGCTAGAAGAGATATATTCTTTTATGTGTACAAATTGAGGTGTTCCCCATCACCTTCCTCAAGCTGGTTTCAGTCCCAAGAAACTGATGAACAGCAAATTATCATTGTGTCTGTTGTTTCATAAATATATACACTATAGGAGCAGCAATAATTGGGTAGAAGAGATGGATTGATTGAAGGCTAAATAAAGGACTCTTACCATTTTATTATCTTTATAAAAAAAGTGTTTCTATATGAAAGAGACTTTTGAGAATTCAGGACTGTCCTGTATGTTTCCTAGCAGCGAGAAGCCATGAGCTGTCTAAATAGACTCCTGTAGGGTAATTGCCATAGCAGCCCATATAAAAGGAACAGTGGAAAGGTGCAAAAGTCATTAACAGAGGAGAAGTAGGAAGCAATCAGCAACACTTTAAGCAAATTATTACCATGAAATTACACTCTCAGCTTGATAAGTGTCCTGGATCTGTTAAAGCTATATACACCTCACTAGCATAAATGAGATGAGGAAAGTTTTCCTCTTTGGTTATTTATGAAGTGTTAGACCATGATGGATTGCAAAGCCTGAGTCAAGGAGGCCTGTCCACTTCTTCCCAGGCTTCCTTAAAAGACCTATTACCTTCGCCAGAGGCTTTTCATATCCACATCTTGACAAAATGCTACCCTTTGAGGTGAAATTAAGACTTACTGGACTGTTGTGTTTTCTTCAAATGTTTTAACAAGGAAAATCCAAGACTTTTCTTCTGTATTGCTGTGGGAGTAGGAGTGTGAGCTTTTGCTGCTTGAACTTGCCTGGCATCTGAATTATCTTTCCCATGGTGTCTCAGCCATGAATTTTTCTCTAAAAGCCTGTTCTCCCTTCTCCAAGATTTTTGTTCCCACTCAAACTGATTCCTTCATATTGAATGTTCCTGCTACCTGGTTTCAGTTCCCATCATTCTCTCTGGCATCTCTCTTGGAATCATTTCTTCAGAATGTTCTAAATTTCCAGTGACTCAGATTCTGGTTGATGTTTGCTTTCCCACCCACTGCCCTGTAAAGCTCTGGATACTGAGTGCTGGCTGATTCTGGATTCTGTTTTCTGTTTCTGCCTCTTGTCAGTAGCAGCTAAGATCATTGCATTGAATGAGGTTAGAAGAACTTCTGCCATTTAGGAAGCCTGGCTCTGAAGCACAGTTGTCTTTTTTTGAACTTATTGAGTGTATTTGAACTCAATGTGTTGCCAAGGGTGTGCTCCACAGGGAGCCAAGCTCATTCCTTAAATACTTAGGAACTTTAGTTGCTTTCCTTATTTCCACTGGCATATGTCCAACACTCCTTGTATTTGTTTCTTGGAAGCATCATCCTAGCTCAAAGGTAGTGCTAATCACTTACATTTTCTCTTTTTGCATTATCTTAATCACAGAAATTTGTGTGGAAAAAATAAGACTCTGATATAAATATACACATGTAATTTTTATTATTAGTGATTTAAAATTGGTTTACGAACTATAAGATTTCAGAGGTATAGTTTCACAGCTCTCTCTCCCTCTCTCACACACACACACACTCACTCTTTCTTCACAACTCATCACACCTACTGCTAAAGTTTCTGTTCCCCCTTCCCTTTGATAGTCACCATACATAGTTTCCACAAAGTTCAAGACATAATTTGGTTACTATTTTTTTTGCAAGTTCTCTTCCTTTAATCAGCTATTTTTCACATGTGAGTGATACAGTCTGGAAGTTGTTTTTTTTACCTCTTATTTCACTTAGCATAATAACCTCTAGTTCCACTTATTTTGTCCCAAATAATAAAGTATCATCTTTTTAATGACCAGATAGTATTCAATATATATCATAGACACACACACACACACACACACATATCATTATACAATCATCTGTTAAAACTCTTGGTTTTTTAAAGTTGGAACTTAAATGCTCAATTTTCTTGAGAAATGGGAAGAGGATGTAATATACACAATTCATAATGATATTAGACATACAATAAAAAATAAAGCTAATGAATCTTGATGTCATTGTAACAGTGATCCAACTATATCTCCCCAAGTCAGAGAATTTTAAAAGGTAGTATGGAAACTGTTGTGTTAAATCTCGACTAAAACTGTGGTGCCATATATGCCATTCAGTCCCTGAGATGTTGTCAGACTCTTAGCCCATCTAGAAATGAGAAAGCTTCAACCATATAAAATAAAACTCACCCAGTTAAGATAGCTCTTAACATATCAATACAATTTTGTAAGTGCTTCTAAGTGGTATCATTCTACTGCTTTGTTTTTCCTTCTAGATATAACTGAAAAAATTAGTAGTGGAATACCAGGGGTGAAAGTGAGAAGCAAAATCTTATTAAAAATCTTCAATTTTTTTTTTTTCTCTGTGAAGTATCTCTACTTGTTTCACTTCTTAGTTACTTGGTAGGGTTTCAGATATGCCACATTTTGTTCTTGGAATTCAATTCCTGTTGAAATTTGGCCCCTGGATATGGCAGTGATGGTAGAGTTTAATTTCTGAAGAAAATTCAAAGAAATCATGATATTAATCCTTACAAATCTAGTCTCTCTTGTACTCTCTAATGTTGCCACATAGAAACATTAAAATGAAGGTAGTTGAGTTCTGGTGGTGGGAATTGTATGGAATTGGACCCCTTTTATCCTATGGTCTTGTCAGTATTTCTATTTTATAAATAATAAATAAAATAAAATAAATGAAGGAAATGAAGGTACTCTTTTCTAAAGTGTGACATTCTTTTTTTTTTTTTTTTTTTTTTTTCCCCTCCAGGGTTATTGCTGGGCTCGGTGCCTGCACCATGAATTCACCGCTCCTGGAGGCCATTCCCCCCCCCCCTTTTGTTGCCCTTGTTGTTGTAGCTTCGTTGTGGTTATTATTATTGCCATTGTTGATGCTATTCGTTGTTGGATAGGACAGAGAGAAATGGAGAGAGGAGGGGAAGACAGAGAGGGGGAGAGAAAGATAGACACCTGCAGACCTGCTTCACCGCCTGTGAAGCGACTCCCCTGCAGGTGGGGAGCCAGGGGCTCGAACCGGGATCCTTATGCCGGTCCTTGCGCTTTGCGCCACATGCGCTTAACCCACTGCGCCACCGCCCGACCCCCAAGTGTGACATTTTTATAGGTGTAAAGTGATATCTCTCTGTTGTCTTTATTTGCATTCCTCTGATTTCTTCTAGCGTTTGCCAACGCTATTTCTCTGATAATGACTTTGAGTGCTTTCTCATATGTACGTGTGTATTTCGACCCTCTGGATCTCCTCCTCAGTGAATATTCTGTTCATTTCATTGCAACATTTTTAATGTTTTTTTAATTGTTGTTTGTTTGTTTTTGCTTAAGTTTAGAGAGCTCTTTGTGTACTTTGGTTATTAGTCTTTTACTTGATATATGTCATATGAAGCTTTTCTCCATTATGTAGGTTATCTTTCTACTCTGGTTATGTTTCCCCTTGCTGCGCAGAAGTTTTTCAGTTTGATGTAGTCTCATTGTTTGTTTTTATTTTCCTTGATGTTGAACTTGAGTATTTGGTGACATTTCTGAAGCATAAATCATGAAGTCTCCTGCTAATGTCTTCTTCTATGGATATGATCATTTCTGATCTATTTTTCCATATTTTTCCACTTGGAGCTGACTTTTGTGCATGGTGGTATGTTTCTTCCTTTCTTATGCAATTTCCCCAATACCATTTGTTGAAAAGATTCTCTATTTTCCATTTAATTTTATTTGGCTTCCTTGTTAACAACTGTGTTTTTCATAGGTGTGAGGTGCTTATTTCTGAGCTTTCAATTCTATTACATTGGTGTTTTGTGTCTATTTAGTTCCAGAACTAGAAAAATTTGATTTCATTAGCCCTGTAATATAGTTTAAGTTCAGCAAGTGTGACTCCTCTAATCTAATTATTTTTCCTCATAATTTATTTGTAAATTCTAGGTATTTTTCTGATTCCAGATAAACTTTCTTGACCTACTATTTTATAGAAGTTTGGTAGTACCTTAATAGGGATGATGTTAAACATATATGTAGCTATGGGAAGAATGATTATTCAATCTATATATATGGAATATTTTCCATTTCTTTGTATCTCTTTCTAGTTTTTTTTGGGGGGGAAGACACTTCTACATTGTTTATGGGAACATAAATTGTCAAATCCTTGTAGAAAAAAGTCTGGAAATTTCTCAGAACACTAGAAATAGAGTTACTATATGATCCAGCAATTTCTCTCTCGGAAATTTTCCCAAAGGAAACAAAAACACCTGGCCTAATAGATTTTTGTATACCTATGTTCATAGCAGCCCAATTCATAATAGTCATGATTTGGAAGCCACCCAGATGCCTAATGAAATATTACTGGCTAAGTTTTAGCAATACAGACAATGGAATACTATTCAGCTATTTAAAATAATGAAGTAAATTCTCATGGCTCATCTTAGTTGAAACTTGAGGAATTTTGTTAAGTGAGATAAGCCAAAAGAAGAAGGAGAAGGAGGAGAGGGAGAGGGAGAGGGAGAGGGAGAGGGAGAGGGAGAGGGAGAGGGAGAGGGAGAGGGAGAGGGAGAGGGAGAGGGAGAGGGAGAGGGAGAAGAAGAAGAAGAAGAAGAAGAAGAAGAAGAAGAAGAAGAAGAAGAAGAAGAAGAAGAAGAAGAAGAAGAAGAAGAAGAAGAAGAAGAAGCGGAAGAAGCGGAAGAAGCAGCAGCAGCAAAGATACTGAATGATCTCACTTAAAGAACAAGGACAGAAAAGAAAACCACAAAGTGAAACTTGTACTGTATAATTGCACCAAAGTAAACTACTCTGGGGAAGAAAAGGAAAGGAAAGCATGGAGAATGTGTTGGGCTCCTGGTGCATGATGACAGAAATGAACTTATGTTGGGGTTGAGAATATTTTATAAATACCTGTCATGGGGAGATGAGAAATTCTGCTCATGTGTCAGTAACTGTACTGTATTCAATTACCCCCTGCAATAAAATGATTAAAAAAGAATTAATTTATGAGTGGAACTTAAGAAACAAAGATAGAAAGGAAAAACTTAACGTGAAACTTGAAAGGATATAGTATATCGCACCAAAGCAAAGATGGGAAAGTTCTATCCCATATCACAGGGAGATGAGAAATCGTTCCCCATGTGTTAACAACAATAGTGTAAACCATTAACCCTCCAATAAAATGATTTGTCAAAAAAGAAGATAGTCATCTCAGTCAAAGATTGCTTCTCAAAAAGCGATCTGAAAAGTTGTAAGTGGCTGTAGTTATCTTCCCTCTTATAGCTAACCTCTACTTATTGGATATAGATAGACAGAAATTGAGAGGGGAGGGGAGATAGAGAGGGTTAGAGACAGAGATACCTGCAGCCCTGCTTCACCACTTATGAAGCTTTTCCCTCTGCAGGTGGGGGCCAGGAGCTTGAACCTGGGTCTTTGAGCATTGTAACATGTGTGTTCAACCAGGTATATCATGACCTGGCCCCCAAAATGGATTTTTAACAGGAGTTTCTTATACCTTACTGGTCATATAGGTAGTTTTCTTGCCATGTAACCAGATCCTATGGAAGGAAGATCCTGCTAGATTCTTATCAAGTCTGGGTACAGATTGTCAATCTCGGTTATAAGTTAACAGTGCTTTCAAGCTGTCAAAAACTACCCTGAAACTTAAAATGTGCCTTTGACTTATGATTATAAAACAAACTATTGTTCAGCACATTTTATGCCTTGACTAGACCTGTGTAGTGCAGATACTTCTCTTCAGCAAAACAATATCAGTCCTACTGGGATCACCCTTCACCTCCAGTTGAACACCCATTCTAGGTATGGCCTGATTGACTTAGTATAAGGTGAGGTAATGTGTCTCCTAGTATGGGTTCGTACTTACCTTACATTTTAAAACTGGTCCTGACTTTTCCATTCATAAGAAGTCACCAATGTCTCTTTCTGTAGGTTCAGATGAAGAATAAGTCAATCTTGTTGAAAAAGCAAATTAAACCATTAGATTCTAAGGTGACAGAAACAGAAAATATGTTGAACAAAAATATACCTTCAGAGGGATAACCCATGTTCTGCGGCATAATTAAAAAGTTGAACACAAAGGCTTGATGCTATCTCTCTCCCTATGGCACTCACAGATTTTCAGCATTATGAAGTATGGTCATCAGAGCTTTGTATTCCTAATAGAAGTTATGAAGACAGTAGCACAATAATTGAAAATGGGGCAATAAGGCAAGGATCTAACATGAAGAACAAAGACAGAAAGACTTTTATTGAGAACGTGCAAGGGATCTCTCAGATGTGCTAAAACCTTGGTGTGTTTCTTGTATAGTGTAGTTTGAAAAAGAAATTCTAAGGACACATTAGAGTAGTCATCTTTATGAATTTAAGTCTGTTAGGTTTCTTGGTCTAATTCTAGTGCTTCTAGTTGGCCAAGTAATTGCCCAGCTCATTCTATCAGTCACTGTTTATCACTTTTTATATGTATGAGTTTAAAATATGTTTATAAAACTTCTCCTGAAGCATTTTCCTGCTTGTAGCAGCCAAGATCTAAACTTTTAAAAAATTTTTATTGTTCTTAAATATTTTTATTTATTCCCTTTTATTGCCCTGTTTTATTGTTGTAGTTATTATTATTGTCATCGTTTTTCGATGGGACGGAGAGAAATGGAGAGAGAAGGGGAAGACAGACGGGGGAGAGAAAGTTAAACACTTGAAGACCTGCTTCACTAATTGTGAAGCGACTACCATGCAGGTGGGGAGCCTGGGCTGGAATCCGGATCCTTACTGGGGTCTTTGCGCTTAACCAGCTTAACCCGTTGAGCTACAGCCTGACTCCCCAAGACCTAAACTTTTAAAGAGACAGGAGGCTTTTTGTTTTGTTTTGGTACCTAAAAATATAGTCCAGTTCCTACACTTTTGTTTCTGTGATCACTGTGGGGAAACAAGATGGTGGCTTTGGCATTCTTTTCCATTGTGTATAGGGCCAGGGTGGAGAATGAGCTGAAAGGTAGAGTGAGGACAAGGAACTGGTAGAGGAAGGAGACTTAGATAGGAGGAGAAGGGACTGGGAAGTAAGCCCAGGACTGGTATCTGGAGTAAGAAGAACCAATACCTCTTCTGTTGTCAGGAAAGCCCTGGAAACAAAGGATGAGTTAAATTTCACCTCAGATCAGTTCAGGACATTGTAAAAAGGCAGTTTGCAGTCATCAAGTTTAAGTGACTGACTGAGGGAATTAAATCACTACATTAAACTACTAACTACAAAAGCAAATATATATATATATATATATATGTATGTATAAAATGAAGAAAACAAAACTTGCATTTGTACCTAATTAAATAATTAAAAGGTTTACTGTTCCATGTAATCCTTATATGGCTCACATTTGATCATGATGGAGTCCCATTAACTGGTTAAAATTTTTATCCATTCTTGTGGGACAAACTTTAGTTTTATTTAGTCATTTTTCTTCAGGCGAACAAAGCTTCCGTATGAGTTTACTTTATTCTGACTGGGGTTTTGGCAACTCCTGTGGTAATTTTTAGTTTTATTTCCTATATGCAGTGATGTCTGTAATTGGGGACAGTTGGTTACCTGAGAACTCCCTCCATTTGTTTTCCTAATGTAAATATGGGTTTTCAGACTCTACTATGCATAGTAGGCATCAAAGAATAGTTGTTCTATGTGTGGTATTGAGAAAGTCCTCCACAGAGAACCTGGTGACCTCTGCAGTTCCATTGTGACTAGTTTACTTTTCTTCCTTTACTAATTATTACCTGTGTTTCCCATAGATCTTGACTATTTAGGGATTAATAACTCTGCAAAGTATCCAGGCTTGGGTAAGAAATATTTTTTTATTTACTCAATGAATAAATAATTCCCTAGCGGGGCAGGGATCTGGGGGAGGCAAGGCTCTAGGACACATGGTGAAGTCCTTTGCCCAAGGAAGTCCAGTTGGCATCATGGTATCATCTGGAACCTGATGGCTGAGAGAGTTAAGATATAATGCAGAACAAAATGTTGACTAATCATGAACCTAAAGGCTGGAATATTGCAGATGAAGATTGGGGTCTCTGTTTTGGAAAAAACTAGTTTTAGGTATATTCCAGAGGGCCCATAAGTAATTAGCACAAACCAGTGGCTTAGAGCAACAGCAACTTATTCTCCTAGAGTACTGGCAGAAATCTGAAGAAAAACAAGGTGGTATAGAAAGTTGCCTTCTCTCAAAAGATGCTCAGAGGATCTTTTATCTTCTGGTATTAGCACCCCCACAATCTCCTGTGTGCTTCCTTGTCCTCTCCTGTTCCATTTCTTGCAGAGACAGCAAACCCAAAATTCAGGATGATGTCAAGATCTTTGATTATATCTGAATAGATCTTTCTTCTTCTACCAAATCAGGTGACTTTTGTATTTTCTGAGAATTAGGATGTAGATTTTTTTTTTCAAAGGGTATGGGTGGTCATGGTGGTAACCATTCAGCACATTTTCTGATGCAGGAAATGTGTTGCTAGAAAAACCCATCTTTAAGGAAGTTCTCCACATGGAAAGGAAATGATAACAGAAGACTTGGAATTTCAAAGAATAATTTGGAGATGAGTAAAAATAAATTAAAAGCAAATGGGTAAACACAGTAGATTCTCAAACAAACATTGTAGCCAAATGTGTAGTTTTGCTGTTGCACAGTAAGGTGATCAAGTGTCTTGGTTTTCCTTGCACAAGAGGTTTCCTGGGATTGAGACTTTCAGTGCCAACACAGGAGAGTCCCTGACTAAACTGGGCTGCATGCTTATAACCTTGTAACACACAAAGAACACAAATGGCCAGCACCCCCACCTGGAGGTTTAGATGTTGTTGCTGCATGATGTTCCTTGCAGAAGAAAATTCCAGGTGCCCAGACTCCCTCTTCTGACCTCAGCTTTGACAGTTGTAATGAATGAGTAGGTGGTTTAGCTTGAAGAAGGAACCTTAGGAGAGGAGTTTTGTCTGTCAGAGCCACTTTCCAGAGTGTATGCTCATCTCATTACCTGTAACCAATAATGCATTCTCCTCAGCTGTTGGTGTTTCTAAAAGCAGCTGTGTTAAAAGCATCTGGCTGGTTACATTTTAGCAACCTGGATAGTGGTACCCCAGGAAAAGAGTTCCTTATGAGTAGAGCAATAGTTTACACTGTCCTAAAATGCCCTTCTTTTCCCTTCCCCAGCCCTTCCCTCATCACTACTAGTCCTTTCAGCCTTCTCGGTAAGCAGAGGGTAAAGCTGGGGCTTTGATCTTCCACATAGGCAAAGTCCCTTGCTCTGTCTGCTTGGATCAGAGGTCACCAAGTGAGTAGCAGCAGAAATGACCTCGGCTGAGTCTGCATGCCTTACTCTTTGAAGAGTTGATCCCAGCCAAGTACTGAGGCCTGGTGTTTACTTATTGTGGAGATCTGTGTGTAGCAGCCCTTCACCTTGTTCTAAAGACTTCTGTCTCAAAGAACAAGATAATCCTGCCTTCAAATCAACTTTATGAGCTTCTGGTACTGTGCAGTTCCTCTTCCAACCTGAAGCTTCACAGAGATGGGGATGTATCTGTCCGTGTTTTTAACCCCACTCTATTTTCCATGCTGAAAAGATAAGATTCTGTGGGAAAACAGCTGCTTTGAATCAAGTTAGAGGCAGTAAATTAAAAAACAAAAGTAAAGTAAATGACATGATGGGCTTAGTATGTGATCTTGATGATAAAATGACCATACTTTTTACTTTTGTCTTCTTTGATTGATTTCATCTTTTATCTACACCGATTTTACATGTTTGTTTGATTAAAAATTGATAAAAGATTTTAATAACCTAATCTCATGATTTTAAAAAAGTTGATCATTGTCATCTATAACTATGATGGCTTGAAAAAGTTATATTAAATATATTTTTTTGTGAAAATCAGGTTAAATAGGATATTCCTGAGAAGCAATATCCATTTGTTCATTTCATCTTGAAGTACTTTTAATGTTTTAGAATGTATAGCTTTGCATATTTCCTTTTAGTGGTTTCTTTTTTGAGCTAGGGAATCATGCTTGTGTGATTTCATGTGCTTCTAGGTTGGTTTATATTCATACAAAGAGATGCAGAGAGAGAGAGAGAGAGAGAGATGGAGAGAGAGAGGAAGAGACATCACAACACCTGAGACCCCTTAGGTGTCATAACACCTCTTATATCCTGCCAGGGCTTGAACCTGAGCGATGCTTATGATGAGGCACCTGCCTTCCCAGTGAGCTGTTTTTCAGGCCCTCGTTGCTTTCTGTATTAAAATATGTAATTTTTTTTTTTGTCTACTAGATATAAACTCATGATTTTATACCTCATGGAACAATAGAAAGTTTCTCTATATAGAGGTTACTTGACCTCACTACATTAAAAACACAGTTGTCTGTTTTTTAAAATACACATTGACAATCACATAAGCTAGTTTCATGATATTCCTTTTTTGCTTCCAACAACAAGCATACGAAAATCATGAATAGAATAACTTACTATATTTACCCATTTGCTATTGATCTTTTTTTACTCATCTGCAAGTTATTATTCTTTGAAATTCCAAATTTTCTGTTATCATTTCCTTTCCATATGGAGAACTTCCTTTACTCTTTCCTTAAAGGTGGGTTTTCTAACAACACATTTTCTCCACCAGAAAGTTTAAAAAAAAAAAAAATTCTTAAGGATATTCTCATTATATTTAGAACCTGTCATTAGCAGATTTTTTTTTTTCTTTCAGTTCCACATCCTATATTCTGTGACTCAGGTAATTAAAAATATGACATATCCTTGAATGATTAGTAGCTGCTATATTGAACAGTACAATTCTAGAGTATGCTAATCTACATTGAATGATGATTATAGAAGGCACAGATTAAATCTGGATGATAATAATAATTTCTGTGTCACTGATTGGTGCTTGGACATGGGAAATATAGAACATAGGGAGATTTGAATTGTGAAATTACATTACTCCAGGTGAGGATGAAGGCAAGATAATAGTTTAGAGGAATATTTTAAAGAGGAAATATATAAACTTACAAGATTTAGGATCCTATTTGTTGTGATGGTTTAGTATTCGGGTATGAGCTTATCTCCAACAATGCTGGGAATACCAAAGCAAGAACAGGTTGAGGTAAGAGTTGTTTTTGATTTAGAAAAATTGAGGGGCGGAGGTAGATAGCATAATGGTTATGCAAAGAGACTTCCATGCCTGAGTGTCCAAAGTTCTAGGTTCAGTCTCCTGCACTGCCATAAACTAGAGCTGAGCAGTGCTCTGCTAAAATAATAATAATAAATTGAGTGTGTTGGGCAGGGTAGATAGCCTAATGATTAAGCAAAGAGAGTTTCATGCCTGAGGCTCTGAAGTCCCAGGTTCAGTCATAGCACCACCGTAAGCCAGTGCTGAGCAACGCTCTGGTAAAAAAAAAAAAAAAAAAAAAGAGAGAGAGAGAGAGGAGGAAAGAAAAAATTGAGATTGAAATTGAGATTGAGACTGAGACTGAGCTGCCTGCAATACAGTTTGTTAACTCAGACCTTCAGCAGAAAGAGATTACCATTTGTGCTTATCCTGTTGGTCAGTACAGGTATGGGAGAGAAATGTCTGTGCACTGGACCACATTTCTTTTTTAAATTTATTTTTATTAGTGATTTAACTGTACTTTACAAAAATATAAAATGATAGAGGAGTATAATTCCATACCACTCTTACCACCAAAGTTCTGTGTCTTCCCCCTACCACAATGGTAACCACCACAGTTATCCCAAGATCATAGTTATGTGTTGCATATATTTTTTTTCCCTCAAGTTCATGTGTTTCAATTCTCTATATATTCTACTTATGAATGAAATCATCCTATTGTTATTCTTTTTTCCTATTCCCGCTTGGATTAAACCGAACAGTGCCTGACTTCCTCCGGTGTTCTTCTCAGTTTCTTTCCTCTCAGTGATGGTGCAAAAACAGTTTCCTTGTCACAAAAGTCCAGGTTCCAGTGAAACTGGGGAGTTCAGAGCTCTCCGGGTGAACCACTTCTTTTATATGCTTTTTTTGCTGCATACTAATGATTCTGGGGAAAGAGAAAAAGAAAACTAACTAAAAAATGTCACCTTCACACATCAACAACAAACCAACCACATGAAAAACATTGATAGACTAGACTATTTCTTTGTTGAAGAAAAAAGAATATAAAGTAGAATCACACCTGACTGGCATTGTTCAGAGCAACTCAGAGGATAAATTCATTTTTCAAGGCCTTAGACAGCTTGTGAATTAAATGGCTGATGGGAAATGAAGAGATTTCCAACAGAGAAATCCCTCTGTGAGATTTCTTCTTCTGGTTTCCAGTAACACCCGCTTTCCCAACACTACCCGACGCTTTGCTCATTGTTGAGTCTGCCTCCACTTATAGTTTTCTAGTAGACTGAGTGGTCACAGATGTAGGCAAAACCCAGCAGCTTTGTCTTTTTAGTAGAAAAGCAATATTTAAAAAAGTAAAATTCTGAATACGCAGCACCTACTACCATCAAGGGGCTAACAGAGGATAGGTTTTTTTTGTTTTTTTGTTTTTTAACTTGGGACAGGAACCAGGAAGTACATTTAAGAGATATTTGCTACTTAAATCACATTGTACATTCAGGGTTCTACAGACTTGCCCATTTACTATTCCACAATGCAGCAACATACTTATAATCTTTTGCTTTTTAGAGATAAAGATATTAATTCAACAAGTTGAATCCTTTATCACAGTGGTGACCAAGTTAGATACATTGGAACTGACACTAAACCCCCAATGTAGTACACACTGGAAAGCTTTTAGGGAAAGACTTGCCATAGAAGGGCATGTGTCCTAGCAGGAGGACTTCCCATGAAGCAACTGTTCAACATACATGGCATCACATTGATGTGGGAAGCTGATTACTATGTGGACAAGAACATTTGGAATTTGTATAAGTTCTGAGGTCCGTGATGAATCTTGGGGAAAAAGGGAAACAGTATAGAATTGCTTTTGGAAAGTGGGCCTAGAAGCAGAACCTGTGAGCTAGTCTGGACTAGAACTCGATGTTGGGTATTTTATTAAGGCCAGTTCTCTTGGTAGCAGGGTATCCTGCTGATAACTATAAGGAACACCTGAGATACTACAACACATTGGAGGAAGAGTGCCTTTTGAAAGACTATGTAGTACTAATAAAATATTTTTCTATTACCTGTAGAAGCGGAATCCTTCTAGGAGAGGTAAGGAGAACTGAGCTGGATGCTATTAGAGCAGCCCAAGAGGTAGTACAGTGGATAAAATGTTGAACTTGTGAGAATGAGGTACCCAGTTTTGAACCCTAGTATCACACATGCCAAAGTCATGCTCTGATTCTCTTTGTCAAATAAATAAACAAGCAAATCATTAAAAATAAAGAAAATTGAAAGAGTGAAGTATTTATTTTAGAGTTCAATTAAAGAACTGTTACTGGTTCTAATCGGGAGCTCTCAAGGGTAAACCTTGGTAACACTTAACCGATCTAAGGTCTGATGTCTTCACTTACACAATTTTGGGAACAATATCAACCCTGTATGGTGGTTATTGGGATTAAATGAGGTAATGTATGTAAACCACTTGGTATAATTTCCCTTCAATTATGTCTCTCTCTCTCTCTTTTATTTTAACCCCTTTTAACGATTACCCTGTATATAGTGCTAGAACTTTCCTACTCCCTCCCTTCCTTTCTCCTTTCTCTCTCTTTCTCTCTCTTTCTTTCTTTCTTCCTTTCCTTCTTTCTTTCTCTCCTTTCTTTCTTTCTCTCCTTTCTTTCTTTCTTTCTTTCTTTCTCCCTTTCTTTCTTTCTTTCTTTCTCTCTTTCTTTTTGATAATGGGTAAGGTAAAGAGATAGAGAGGAAGAGGGAATAAGAGGGACAAAGAGAAAGAAAGATAACTGCAGCATTCTTTCAAGGCTCCTGAAATTTTCCCTCAGCAAACAGGGATTCAGGGCTTAAACCTGGGTCCTTTTGCATGATAACATGTATGTGCTCTACTAGGTGAAAGAAACCTCAACTTTTGGTAGCAGAACTCTTATGGTCATTACTGTGGTAGTCTTCCCTTTTTTAATTTTTAAAAAACTTTTTATTGTTATTGTGGTTATTATTATTGTTGTTATTGATGTTGTTGTTGGATAGGACAGAGAGAAATGGAGAGAGATGACAGAGGGAGAAAGATAGACACCTGCAGGCCTGCTTCACCACCTGTGAAGTGACCCCCTGCAGGTGGGGATCTAGGGGCTCGAACCAGAATCCTTAAGTCAGTCCTTGTGCTTATAGTGTTCTTTTTTTCCCTTATTGGATATTTTGTCTGCTGAAGCTTCAGCAATAAATTATTTTGTGAGAGAGAGAGAATACATATACATTTTATTGTGGTATATTGTTCCACATTGTTATCATTTATTGTTATTAGCTTTCACCATGCCTGATAGTAATATTTCAGGCCTTATCACAGATATTTATGCATAGAAAAAGCATAGTAGGGGGAGTCAGGTGGTAGTGCAGCGGGTTAAGTGTACATGGCGCAAAGCCAAGGACCTGACTTAAGGATCCTGATTCGAGCCCCTGGCTCCCCACCTGCAGGGGAGTCGCTTCACAAGCGGTGAAGCAGGTCTGCAGGTGTCTCTCTTTCTCTCCCCCCCTCTGTCTTCCCCTCCTCTCTCCATTTCTCTCTGTCCTATCCAACAACAATGACATCAACAACAACAATAATAACTACAACAATAAAAAACAAGGGCAACAAAAAGGGAATAAATAAATATTTAAAAAATAAAAAAAATAAAAAGCATAGTAAATATAGGTTTTAATACTACCTGTGACCAAACATTTAGTTAGAAACTTGTTGATTTAGAAAGGGGAACTTCTGGTTTACAATTAGGATAACTGATGCTAACATATTAGTTCAGTTTTTCAGTTCAAAACTCTAATCATCTATGACCTATCTATCTCTCAAATCAACACCCCAAATAAATCTTGCTGGTTTTGTTTTCCTGATTAACTAAAAAATTGACTGTTTCTCCTAAGTTCTATGGCTTGGAGACAGCTGCTCGCATCTCTTACTTAATCTATTGTAATAGACTCTTACTCTGAGTTTCCACTTGGCTTCTCATCAGTCCATCCATATTCAGTATAACCACTTGAAATGCTCTTTTTACCTTTTACTCATAATTCATCTGACCATTCTGTTGCTCTCCATTTTACACAGAATGAAAAATAAAAGGCCTTACAATAATAGTCTGCAAAGCCTTACACAAGTAGCTTCTCTGATTTGAGCCTTTCTACTGCTATCCTCTTCCCTATTTGGTTCCAGCTACTTTAGTCTTGTATTTCCCAGAGCAGATATACCCTTTCCGATCTCAGATGATTTGCATTCGCAGTTTCTTCTAGTTAGACAATTCTGCATAGTTTATTCCCACCATTTTAAAGTCTAGGTTCCAAGGATACCACCCCAACAAGACTGTTCCTGCTCACTCTATGATAATTCAACAAATCATGCTATCCTTTTTATTTGAAATTATTTATAGCTTTCTCTACTCCACATATGTTGAATTCTACATACTATCCCTAAAGGTTTGAATCAACAACAAAAGAAAATCACCAAATATAATCGGACTCACCAGTAGTCCAATTTACTTGATAAAAGTTGCAACAAGTGCGCATTAAAAGATCTATGAAATATATGTGGTTTATTCACTTCATTTTGTTGAATACCTGTTTTTTTGTTTTCATTATGCCAACTTTCTGAGAGCAAGGATTTGGGATTGCTTGCTCACTATTTAGAGCAAGGCCTAGAAGCTAGAAGTTACTCAGTGCATAGCTATTGAATGAATGTATAAAACATATCTCCATCAAAAAGTAACTATGGAAATAAGAAATGGGCATCTAAAAATAAACATTGCATAATGAAAGTCAGTTCAGTAGCAGTGCCCTGAGCCTGTGCTCTGTGAACACCTCAAAGGTAGAGAGCAGAATATTCTTGCTAGGGCCTTTTTTAAAATTACAAACACATATTGCAGTTAAACCTGATATGCGTTAATAAATAACAACAAGACCCATTTCCAACCTTTGAATTATAAAAAGGAGGGGGAGGAAAGGGGATTTAGAAGTAGATTAAGGATTTCTTTTTCCTCCACTTATAGAACATAAACTTTTTTTTTCCCCCCACTCATGTGCCCATACTTGACCTCTTGTTTCCCTCTTTCACTCTGGACCTCTGCAACAGCTCCATGACAAGGGCATCTAATCATTTCTAGCATGCGACAACATTTGGTTCAGATTCCCTTATCAGCATTACCTTTTCTTCTCCCCTGTTTGCCCCACCTCCTCCTTAAAGGAGACCTGGAATGGACTTCAGAGATCAGTGACACGTCCACTGCTTCTTCAAACACTTCATGTAGAAAATGTTTCAAAGAGGTGATTGTGGGACCCTGGCCCTGGAAAATAACTGTCATCAAGACATTTACTTTTGTTAAAGGAATTCATTCCAGTGATATTACATGACCCTAAATTTGTCAGAAAAAAAATGTAGATGTCAACTGTGGTCTTTTTTTTTATGGGTTTAAAATAAATTTATCTCTCCATCTTCACTCTAATTTGCTAATTATAGTCAGTTTATTTAACTCATGTGAAAATTTGTTTGGTTTCTCCTGATAGTGCATGTGAAAAGCAGTTTTAGGTAGGATTTGGAAAAGGCTTTTTTTTATGCCTTTGATAATTATATGGATAGCATTGTTACTATTTTAATACATAGCATATAGACCTTAAAATATGATGCATATATTCAGTACATTTTCATTATACATTAGCAATATAAAATTAAATGTGTCTGGTATCTATTTTTTTAACTTTCCAGAACTATTACTCTATTAGTGTTCAAGGTAACAACTCCAACTATAATGAAATATTAACCATGGCTTTTAATTAACACATAAAAAGAAACTTCAAGTTGCTGAAAATATTGCTTTTTGAAATCAGAATTATTTCCAGATTTCTATAATACTTAGCCTACAAAAAAAACCTCTTAGATATGCCATATTATTGTGGTAGGAGAAATCTGAAGTTTCTTCTTACTAACCTTTAAAGACTTTCTTTATGATTTATTGAAAAATATTGCTTTGAAAAACCAAGCTATATTTTAATGCTCCATGGAGATTCATTGTGAGCCATGGTTCTTAATCAGAAGCAAGAGTTAAGAAAATTCCTCACCTATAAATGTGAATATTTCCTGGATCAAGCCAGATTTCTAAATAAGATGAGAAACACACACACACACACACACACACACATACAAACCACAAGCAATGTGTCCAATTCACAAAATTCTCTGATAATTTTTTGAAAGTAAAACTTTTTCTTATGAACTTTTAGGGGGAGAGACACACGTTTTAAAATGTTAAGTATAATTTTTTTCTTGAATGATTAGTTTTCTCCAATTTGTTTTCTAAAATATAACAAGGTGAATAAGAAATTGGATTCATTCTGAAATCCAACTAAGTGCTGTGTTTAAGCAACTTTTATTAAAATTTTTAATTTCTTGTTTATTGTGATGACCTCTGATTTGAAAAAAAACATTTTAAGTCACTTTCTTTGGGTATTGTTGACATGAAATCATTTTAATTTAAATTTACCTACATATTTAGTAAGGTAGGTATAATTGTAACTAAATGGTTTTTAGTTAAATATTTTAAAATTATAAAGATAAAGAACAATTCAAATCCTAATTTAATAAGCATATTAAATTCTGTCAAATATAATTTTTGAAGAAAAAAGTAATAGTATTACTAATGAATGTGAATCTAGAGTGTATATATATTTTTAAAGATTTATTTTTTATTAATGAAAGAGAGAGAATGAGAGAGAGATACATACGTACATGACAGATAAAAAGAGAAATAGCACCAAAGCATTACTCTGGGATATATGATGCTGAGGACTGAACTTGGTGATTAAGAGTCCAACATTTTATTTAATGTACTTCCACTCAGGCCACTTAAGTATATTTCAGTCTGAAACAAAATAGGTATTTTCCTCACACTCAAAGATTTACTCTGAGAAAGCTTTAAGTTTCATTTTTTGATATCATAACTATGTGGCATCATTTATTACATAAGTTTGTTGTATAAAATAACTTGTAAAATTTAGCAGTTAAGTACTTAAACTATTTCATTTATATAGCAAACACATTTACCGAGTAATGTTTATTTTGAATAAAAATGCAATAGTGTAACATTCTTAAGTATGAAATTATATAGGAGTTTACGGAGCAAAACAACTTTAAAATTGAAATATGACAATGACACTTTAAGCCTAAGTATTATTACGTAGAAACAATTTAATGAGGGGCCAAGTGGTGGCACACCTGGTTAAGTGCACACATTATAGTGCGCGACGACCCAGGTTCAAGTGATGAAGCAGGCTGCCAGTGTCTCTCTGTCTCTCTCCCTCTTTATCTCCCCTGCCTCTCTCAATTTCTCTCTGTCTGTATCCAATAATATATAAATAAAATATTAAAAAGAAACAATTCAATGAAATTATAAGAATTCCAACAGAGGCTAATAATCAAAATATATACAGAGCTAACTAACTTCAGCAAGAGAAACCCAAATAATCCCATGAAAAAGTGGGGAGTGAGGACTTGGGCAGACTTCACCACAGAAGAGATCCAGAGGGCCAATAGACATGTGAAAAAGAGTTCAAAGTCACTGATGAGAAATTTAAATAAAGAGAACGATATACCACTTACATCTGCAAGAATGCCATCCACTAGAAAGCATAGAAACAGCAAGTGTTGGTGAAGATGTGGGGTGGAGGGAAGGACATTGCACATGACTGGTGAGTATGTAAGTTGATCCCACTCCTGTGTAAAACAGTCTGGAGTTTTCTCAGAACACCAGAAATATATCTACTATATGACTCAGAAATTTCTTTCTTGGGGATTTATTGAAGGAAATCAAAACATCTACCCAATGAGATCTCTGAACACCTAAGTTCAGAGCAACACCATTTGAAATAGCCCAAACTTAGAAGCAACCCAGATACCCAGATGTCCAATGAAGGTTAGTGTCTAAGAAAGCATATATTATATATTATTATAATTATATATATTATATATTATATGTATATTCTCAGCTGTTAAAATGTTAAAAATATATATTCTCAGATACATACATATATACACACATATATTCTCAAATGTTAAAGTGATAAAGAGCTAGGCTCTTTTTCAATGGGGTTTACAGTCAACAATATTTATATACCTTTCCTATATTTGGGAGCTACTCTCTTCCCTAATCTAGCTTTCTGATCCTTTTTCCAACCATGACATAATCTCCACAGACTTGGATCCACCTGCATATCAGATGTCAGGCTCAGGAAAAAAAAAAAAACTAGTATAGTCATGGGCCCTTTGGAATATAACTAAAATAGGACTATTAACTATCTACAAAACAGAGAACCCCACACCCAATGCTTCATCTGAACTATTCCAGCCTTTCGGTTTATGACTAGTCAACAATTTGTTTGGCTTTTAACTCTTTTTTCAGCTATCAGGTTCCAGATGCTAACATGATGCCAAGTGAACTTCCCTAGGCAGACAACCCCACCAATATGTCCTGGAGCCCTGCTTCCCCAGAGCCCCACCCCACTAAGGAAAGAGAGAGAAGGAAAGAAAGAGAGAGAGAGAGAGAGAGAGACTGGGAGTATGGATCGACCTGCCAATGCCCATGTTCAGTGAGGAAGCAGTTACAGAAACCAGACCATCCACCTTCTGCACCTCATAATGACCCTGGGTCCATACTCCCAGAGAATAAAGAATAGGAAAGCTATCAGGAGGAGGGGATGGGATATGGAGTTCTGGTGGTGGGAATTATGTAGTGCTGTACCCCTCTTATCATATGTTTTTGTCAGTGTTTCCTTTTTATAAATAAAAAAAGTTGGGAGCCTGAGTGTGTTTGGCCTCTTTGGGCTCTGACCTCAATATTATAAGTTTCTCTTCCCTTTCTCCCTTTCTCTCTCCCTCTCTCTCTCTCTCTTTCGTTCCCTAACATGCTTTGTCTTCAATAAAGTTTAATTTACCTGGATAAAAAAATGATAAAGAGCTCTTTATATTAAAAAAAAAATGCAGTCACCTCTGTTACCTCGTCCTGAGTGTAACTTGAAAGAATCACATTAAGTGAAATAAGCTGAAAAGAGAAAGATAAATGTCAGAAGATCTCACTTATAGGTAAAACTTAAGAAAGAAGGACAGCAAAAGGAAACAAAGTAAAACTTGGACTGGATGTGGTGTGTAGTATCAAAGCAAAGAACTTTGGGGGTGGGGGAAGGGATGGAGTGGAGGGGCCATTTACATGCAGGTGTATGATGATTGAAAAGGACATAAGTTGAAGGTGAGAGTGTTTTGCAGTCACCTATTATGGGGAGATGAGAAACCATACCTCTGAGCCAGCAACTGTACTGCATGCAGATCATTAAACCTGAATAAATCAATAATAAGAATTCCCCCACAAAAGAATACTTCATGAAGTTAAGTTAAATAGACACTCTGATCACTACATTATTCTGCATCCCCACATTTGCTCTTGTATGTTTTTGTTATTGTAATATAATAAAAAGTGTATATATAGTAGCATTTTACATGAATGTGGCTTTTTTTGGGGAAAAGTATTTGAAATTCTAGAAAAATCTATGTTGAGTTGTTTAAGAAAACATGCCTTTTTGGTTTAGATTTAGATTGGATCAGTGTCCATCAGGAAAATGCTAATCAAAGTCACAATGAAATACCACTTTGCATTCACTAGAGTGATGGAAATAAAAACATTGGATTTCCTGTTTGGAATGATTAAAATGATAACCCCTCGTGCATACTCAGGGTCTATATCTATGGCAAGTCCTCTGAAGGAAAATAAGCTTTTAGTGATTAAGCTTATATCATGTGCATCTAGCTTATACAAGTTCTTTCGTTTTGTAAGATATCATCTCATTTAATGTGTGCGATAAGCTCAACAAATAGTCCTGAAGTAATTAGTTGGAAACATGAAACATATACAAAATAATTTTTTAAAGACAAATAATACATGTACAAAACATGTACAAAATAATTTTTTAAAGACAAATAATACATGGCACCATCAGGCAACACTCAATTCATTTGCAAGTGAATTATATAAACAGCAGGAGCAGTATGTTTGGGGTGGGGGATGGAACACTGAGAACTGACTTGACCTAATGTGCTCTCATTGAATGGGACTGTCTTCCTGCCTTGAGTGACAAAAGTGACTCCATTGCTAAAGCATAGAACATAGTGCTAGAAGACCTCTTTCTGGCTTTATATAGTCAGAGCACTTCATCACTATAGTAGGGGGCAAAAGCGGATGGCTCATATAGTCCACAATCACTCATCAAGCACTTTCACTTTATATTGCCATTTATATTGCTTCATTTGACCATTGCACCACTCAGGTACAATAACAGACCTAGGAGTGTTTTCTCTGTTTTCCAAATGAGAATATGCAACTCTAGTAGTTCAGGGATTTGCTTCTGCTCATGCAGTAAAGTATAGGTCTAAAAATTTCCAAGCAGTAATTTTTCTGCTTACATGCCTTCTACATAGAAAAAATAAAATCCCTGCACCCATGTAGTCAATCCTACTCTGTCCAACGCTAGAGTCAGAATTTCCATATTGTCAATGGAACATTTCCAAGGAAATAAATGGAGCATAAAAATTCTTTGTTTTATGGATGTGGAAGTAGTCCTAAAGCTGGAAACTCAGGAAGTAAGTAAATAATTTGGTCACTAAGGGCAACCCTTAGTCACCAGCCTGTCAAGGACGTGCCTTTCCATCTAAGGGGAGGTGTGTGATACTGGCGACTTTCCTAGTGGGTGCTCATAGGTTTGAATAATGAGAATTTAAGTTATTGACATCCCAACCTCCTTTTTGAGGCAAAGACTGATTTGAGACATCAGTGTGATCTGATATGAGTCTTCAAACATTTGCAGATGGGCTCAATTTAAAGTTATTCTCTTTCCCACCCTGATCCACTTTTGGGGTTGTCTTTGCTGAGTTCACTAAGCACACATTAAAAGACCTCACTGATTCCTCTAGGACAGGAAGGGAACAGCAAGCCAAGAAATGTTGGTTGAATTCAAGGATGGAAAGGGACAGGGAACAAAAGCTTTCAAGATAGAAAAAAGAGGGTCTGCTATGTCCCCGGTTTTTTTTCTAAGGAACAGGATCTGATCATCCTCAGCTGTGCCTGTTGTGACAGAGAGAGACTCTATCTGGGATGACGATTCAGAGGGCAGGGGGAAAATGCTCCATGGACCAAGCCTTTCCACAAGTGCTTTCAACATTCTTGTCAGGCCCCAGTAGGAAACAATTCAAATCATGAGGAAAAATCTGGAGATACAGCAAACTTGTAATGAACTGCCTAAACTTTGTGCTGTTAAATTTTCCTTAGATAACTATCATGATCATTTTTTTTCTACTTCTTTCCTTCCTTCCTTTCATTTCCTGTCATTTTCTTTTATCATCATCATCATCGCCACCAGGGTTATCACTGGGGCTCAGTGCCTACATGATGAATCTACCATTCTTGGTGGTAATTTCTCCACCCCCCACCCCACCCCTTTTTTTTCTATTTCATTTGACAAGGCAGACATTAATTGATAGGGGAGGGAGAGATTGAGAGGGAGAGAAAGAGAGACACTTGCATACCTGTTTTACCATTCTTGGAGTTTCCTCTCCTGGGGGCAGAGGAAGGACTCATAACCAAGGCCTTGTGCACAGTAACGTTTGCACTCAACTGGTATGCCACTGCCCAACTCCCCACGGTCATTTTCTAAAGAAAATCTTGTATGAACAGCAATGATAGAATAACCATGAAATATATATATGTATAGATAGATAGATAGATAGATAGATAGATAGATAGATAGATAGATAGATATTTAACAGTTTTTGTTATACTAGCACAGGGTGCCTGGGAGACAAGCTTCAGGCCCTGACTAAGGGGCTAGGTAAAGTCACTATAAATGTATCTTTCATTCCACTATGGAAAAACTTCTGCAAATTCACAACTTATATCCATTGTATTTTAATAATCAAACAACTCAAAGGATTTTAAAATACAAGGCTTATCCTTTATAGAAATACTTTTTCAGAAATCCTTGCTTTGTTAATAAAGTTAATGCCTGTACTTCTCTAAAAATTCCCCAAATTCAACTTATTTCTTCCCAGAAATTAGATGAAAACATAAGCAATGATAAATAATGTGTTGTAATGGCTACAATTAAGGAATTGAAAAGGCTATTCTAAATATATAAACAATGACATTAGCTGTCGGGCTCAAGCAAGAATTAGTAAAGTCATGGGGCCCTTGAAATAAATCTAAAATAGACTTCTTAACTTTTTCCAAAATGGAGAGGCCAATCTCACTCCCTCTATACTAAACAATTTGTTCTGCTTTATAGCTTAATGCTTTTCAGCAACTAACTGCAGATGCTAGCATGATGCCAACCTGACTTCCCTAGGTAGACAACCTCACCAACATGTCCTGGAACCCCACCTCTCCAGAGCTCTGCCCACTAGGAAAAGACAGAAACAGCTGGGAGTATGAAATGACCAGCCAATGCCCATCTCAAGCAGAGAAACAATTACAGAAGCCAGACCTTCCACTTTCTGCACCCCATAATTATCCTGGGTCCATACTCCCAAAGGGATACAAAATAGGGAGGCTTCCAATGGAGGGGATGGGATAGAGAACTCTGGTGGTGGGAACTGTGTGGAATTGTACCCCTCTTATCCAACAGACTTTCTGTTCATAGTTAAATACATAAATAATAATAATGATGATGATGATAAAGAACTTTAGTGGTGGAAGTGGAGTGGAACTATACCACTATTATATTATAATCTTGTTAACCACTATTAAATCACTCTACCAAGGGGGAAAAAAAAGACATTGTACGCATGTGGCAATGATTGTTTTGTAAATCATTATTTTCCTTTTTTAAAACTTCATTATTTTTATTTTTTATTTTCTTTATTTATTGAATGATGACAGCCAGAAATTAAGGGGAAGGAGGAGATAGAGAGGGAGACAGACAGACACCTGTATCACTGTTTCATCACCTGTGAAACATCCCCCCTACAGGTGGGGGAACCAGGGGCTTAAACCTGAGCCCTTGCTCATTGTAATATGTACACTCAACCAGGTGTGCCACCACCTGGCCCCAGTCATTATTTTCCTAATAAAACATAATAAAAAAGAAACAGACAAACCTCCACTGCTATTTTCTGGGTTGGGATGAGGTATAAAATAGGTAAAATTTATGATTTACCATTTCAGTTATGTTTAAATCTACATGTCTATGACACTAAGTACATTCAAATATAATATATATTCACAGTATTACAGAACAGTTACTACCTTTCCAAAACATTTTCTCCATTGCATTTTGAACAGACCCTGTCATCCCTCTGGGAAACATGGAGCTACAGAGGAAGCATCACAGATACAAACTATGTCTTTTTTCACTTCTAGAGGGCTTTCCTTCTTTAAGGTATCTATGCCAATATAATGTATATTACTTTGTTCCATGGACTTTCCATATAGTCTTTCTTCTTACAATATTTAGATATGATAATTTAAGAAGAAATAAGCTCCAGGAGGCTTGGTTTATGGAATAGCCTTGAACTGATCTGTGCTGTCTCCAAAACAACAATTGAACACAACAAAAGATCAAACTGGATACATAATCAACAGCTGAAAGATCTACACATTCAGGTCATGTCACCTTCCAGACACCAAATTACAGATGCTACCATGACTCCATCCTGACTTAGCTGGGTAGACAACCTCATCGATAAGTCCTAGACCCTTGCATCTCCAGAACTCTGGTCCACTAGGGAAAGGTAGGAACAGGCTAGGGGTTTGAATCAAACTGTCAACTCCCATGCTCAGTGGAGAAGCAATTACAGAAGCCAGAACTCTTACCTTCTGCTTCCCCAAAACAACCTTGATCCATACTCCCAGTGGGGGAGAAGTGATAAGATAAAGATAAGAGGGCTCTGAGATCCAGCTCCATCAGCACACAGAGAGAGAGAAGGAAAAGGAGAGGGGCATATGGAGGTAGTTATGAGAGGACTGTAGGGGAAGAGATGATTGAACCAGGAAAAAAGGGGGCAATTATGTATAAATGTGGACAAATCTTTGTAGAGATGATAGTTGGCCAATGTCCACAACCTTAGTGGAACTACAGCAGACTGCAGTGGGGAGACTGAAGATTCAGAACTCTGATGGTCAGAATGGTGTGGATTTATTTTATTTTTATTTTTTTAATTTATTTTTTATTTAAGAAAGGATAAATTAACAAAACCATAGGGTAGGAGGGGTACAACTCCACACAATTCCCACCACCCAATCTCCATATCCCATCCCCTCCCCTGATAGTTTTCCCATTCTCTATCCCTCTGGGAGCATGGACCCAGGGTCATTGTGGGTTGCAGAAGGTAGAAGGTCTGGCTTCTGTACTTGCTTCCCCGCTGAACATGGGCGTTGACTGGTCAGTCCATATTCCCAGTCTGCCTCTCTCTTTGCCTAGTAGGGTGGGTCTCTGGGGAAGCTGAGCTCCAGGACACATTGGTGGGGTCTTCAGTCCAGGGAAGCCTGGCTGGCATCCTGATGGCATCTGGAACCTGGTGGCTGAAAAGAGAGTCAACATACAAAGCCAAACAAATTGTTGAGCAATCATGGACACATAGGCTGGAATAGTGGAGAGGAAGTGTTAGGGGGGTACTCACTGCAAACTCTAGTGTACTGCTTTCAGGTATATATTTTGCACTAGTTTATGGATACGTGTGAACATATGCTCTCTCTCACAGAACCTGGTCTATATCTAGGTTTTGGGACTTTGCTAGAAAGTGAACCACCTGAGATGGAATCAGAGAATACTATGAAAGGAAAGGTCTCACCCGAGTAATGAAGCTGAAGGGTTGTCATTCCACACCTGAAGTCTCTGGACACAGTCTGAGCTGAAGCATGTTGAGGTGGCAATCATTGCGTTGATTAGGTTGTGATCGGCAGATGCAATATTATTTGATATGGATTGGGGGAGGCATGTGGGAAAGTGGGCCCTATCCTAAGGTTCCAGGACTGGGGGAAATATAGGCTCTATAGAGGAGATGTGAGGTTCTTGCTGTCTTAGGGTTCAAAAAGACAATGGATAATTTATGTTATCATCACATTATTTGGTAACTGGGTTAACTTTGAAAAGTTCTTTTGTTAGAGTTTGTTATATAGTATCCAGTATCTTATATATAGATGTGCCACTGGTTGCTTCTGATCTACTTGGTCTAGTCTTTTGAGAGAGTTCACATATCAAATGCACAGCCTATATATTAAAAAAACTCAGTCTGTGTTTTAAAAATTTGGAAACATACAATTAATTTTCCCCCTCTCATATTAATTAACTAGTGATTTATATGACTACAGTTTACTAGGAGTGTACATAAACACCATTCCCACCACCAAAAGACTGTATCCCATCCCACCCACCCACCCCCACCCCACACAGGCCCAGGAAGTCGCATGTCTACCCCTCACCACAGAGATTTTACTTTGGTGCCCTACTTTCAATTTAGTCAGATCCTGCTTTTAGTTTCCCTTTCAGATCTTCTTTCTCAACTTCTGTTGATGAGTGGGATCATCCCATACTCATCTTTATCTTTCTGACTTAGCTCACTTAACATAATTCCTTCTAGCTCTGTCCAAGATGGGTCGGAGAAGGTGGGTTCATTGTTCTTAATAGCTGTATAGCATTCCATCGTGTATATATACCACAGCTTTCTCAGCCATGCATCTGTTGTTGGGAATGGTGTGGATTTAAACTGCTGTTGACATGTAAATCTGTAAAATAAATAAATAAATAAATAAATAAATATAAAAGAAATGTGGTAGGCTGAAGAGATAGCTCACTGGGTAAGGCATGTGTCTTGGCATGTCTGCAGCTCAGCTTGAACCCCAGTACCACATAGGAGTACCATGGTACTTTCTCTTTCTCTTCCTCCCTTTTTACTTGAATGAAAAATAAAAAATTCTCCCTAGATGGGTGAAGTCACTCAGGTGTAAGGCTTTAACTCCACAAAATTAACAAACAACAACAACAAAAATGAAATATGATTTTTCAGATAAATTTTTTAAACATGAGCATTCAAATATATCCATCCCTCTTACAGAAAACACTAATATATAATAGTCTACTTCATGTACACTTTTTTTTTTTTAATAGAGATAGAAATAGAAAGGGAAGGAGGTGATAGCGAGAAAGAGAAACACTTTGAGGTCTGCTTTAGCGTTCTTGAAGGTTTCCTCCTGCACGTTGGAACTGGGGCTTGAATGCAGGTCCTTGTGAACTGTAATATGTGTACTCAATGGGGTGTACCACCATCTGGCCCCTTGCTTGATGTATTTTAAATTTATCAGAGGGTAGAGATTTATGCTCCATTAAAATCCTTTCCCTCAAGAATTTTAACACAGAAAGATAATGTAACTTCAGAGTATATTGTAGCTTAGAACATGCTTGTTTTCCTGTGCCTTCTTTTAATGTTTGAGTTCAGAAGCACTTTCGAGTCTACCCTAGTAATCAAAACCCGCATGACAAGAGAGAGGTGTGGAGGGAATGATAAAATCTCAAAATAAAAGCAATTAACATGAAGTTTTAGTGCTATTATAATAAAATGAAAACAAAATATCTTTCTCTTTCTGCTTTTTAAAATAGTTTTATGATTCCTCTGCAAACTCCTCACAAGAACACAATGAGCTGAAGCATGGATTGTATCAGTCCAACACCCTGGATATACCATGATTGCCACCCAGGAGCTACTTGAACTTGGGAATGCCTCTGTAAGTCTCTGTTCTGAGCTTCCCTGAGTGGTGAACCATCTCTGGGGTTAGACAGATACCAGACCACAGATACCAGGTCTTCCGGCTAACAGGGCCTTATCTGATACCCAGTTATTGCTCCCGCACTCTGGGGGTGAAGGCAGAGCTGCAGGGGTAACCCTAGAATCACTGAAGATTTGCTTATTTCTCCTATGCTCATACAGACTGTACATCTTGTCCATGTCTATAATCAGAAATGAGGAATTATTGTGACCCCAACAGGAGTTTGGGACTATTAGCATATGAGTGAGGACATCAGCCTGAGGAGGAGACACAGAGGGGAATGCATAAAAGGAGGGACTCAGAGCAGCACGCTCTCTTGCTCTCTTGGCCGGGTCACCTTCACCACAGCGCACTCCTGTTGGTTTGGGTTTCGGACTTATCCTCACACATGGTGGTTTTGGGTGGTTTGATTGCAGATTTTAGACTTTGCCTGTTCTCTTAATTAGAATAATTTCTTCATGATTATTGTGACTTTCTAATAAATCCCTTATTGGTTTAATCTTAAATGAGTCTATGTGTTCATGCTATAGGCCAGGTGATGGCACACCCAGTTAAGCACACATAATACCATGTGCAAAGAACCAGGTTTGAGCCCCAGCTCCCCACCCACAGGGGGTTTGCTTCCAGAGTGGTGAAGCAGGTCTGCAAGTGTCTTTCTCCCTCTCTATCCCCGCTCCTTTCCCTTCTCCATTTCTCTCTGTCTTGTCTTATCAAGTAGGATAAAAAAGTGGGGGGGGGGGAGAAGAAGGGCCACCAAGAGAGATAACCCTGGTTGCAAAAATAAATAAATTAAATTAAATAAAAAAGAATATAATCCATCTATGCATTGTCATCCCAAGCATGTAAATATACATACATAATATGTACATACACAGGGCTGGTTATATCTGGATATGGGAATTTGTACCCCTAATTTATCCCCACATTCAAACCAATAGGGCTTCTTCCTTTCTCTCACCACTACCCCCCCCAAGATACCAACCTCCATTTTATGAAAAATAAATAAATCACAAATAACTAAGTTAATGTGAATATTTTGTTTTACAGTGTATGTCCCAGGATACTCTGTGGGGAGTGTGAGACCATTTTTCTACGGCTTTTTTAAAAGGAAGAGTTTAATGGTAACCTGAGGGCTTATTACACTCTAATTCGCCTGCTGAATAGGAGTGGGATTACTCAGTATGGTTTTAATACTAGGTGAGTTTATTGTCTTCTTCTTTTAATTGGTGGTCTATATATGGGATATACATAACTGTGTAAGTAGAAAATCTAATTAACAGCAGTCTCCCATCTTTATGGATGATCTAGGGCATCTAATCTTGTGGCTACACATTTTATTCACTTAAGAAATTATATTTTTACTGATAATTACTTAATTAGTGGATGTTCCTTGGCACCAAACAGTCTCCCACAAGAGGGTCTACAGCTGAATGTTGAGAATAAAGTAATTTCTAAGCTTTTTAGCATAAAATACCACCAGTTCATGCCAACTGCAGACACAGTTTCTAGCGTTAATACATGGGTCCATGAGAAAAGAGACAGACCACCAATGTATTTAACGTAGTCCACTGCAGCTTTCTCCTAGTCTCTCCTTTCTGTGGCAGAGCTTCCCAGTATTACCAACAAAAGACTGGCATCACTCCAGGCAGTGAAAGGTTTTTTTTGTTGTTTGTTTGTTTTTCCTTCATACCCTGAACTGTCATATGTTTTGAGTTGGTGATGATGCTTAGGAAATTTTACAAAGTAGCCACAGGGCTTTGTTCATATTTGTGTTTTATACCTGCTTCTGAAGATTACCCCAACCCTACTCTCCATCATTCTAGGTGTTTTAACAACTTTGTTTGCAATTTAGGATACACATTCCAACATAATCTAGGATCAAATAAGAGCTGTGTATTTGGAGACAAATGTTCTACTTGGCCACCATTTGAAAGAAAAGAGCAGCTTATTTTTGTGTGACACATTTAAAAATGTTGTATTTGTTTACTTATAATAAGAAAGAGAGATAGATAAACCAAGCACTGCTCAGCCCTGGTTTATGGTACAAAGGATTGAACCTGGGACCTCAGAGCCTCAAGAATGAAAGTCATTTGCATCACCAAAATGCTGTCCTCCTGCTCCTGACACATTTTAAACCCTATAAGGAGGACTTCCTAAACTTTTTAGATCCAAACATATCAAGACTACATTTTTCCAACTGGTTACCTAACATCTGATGATACAATAATATTTCAAGTGACTCTCAGTAGCAACTTACTTCCCTTTCACTACATTATAATCGATGTATCACCTGAGATCTGTGCTAGAGTGGAAGAAACCAAGAAGATATTTGTCCTTGTAACTAGCTACATCTGCAAGAGAAGATGCTTTCAGTTTATTTTGTCAGATAACAAAGAATTTGTTGAATGTTTGATTAGTACCAGGGAAAGGAAAGAGCCCAGGGAGCCTTTTTTTACATCTGAGTTGGAATGATGTAGGTGTCAGAATCACAGCATGTTCTGTGCTTAGTAGATAAGTGGATAACTGAATGAATTTCACATCAATTCACTGCATGAGGAAAAAAAAATCATAAAGCAGGTACTATAATGGAAATTTACATAATGGAAATGGGCAGTTTGAAAAAAGAATATAGAAATCTTTGGAGTAGGGCCAGATTTAAATGCAGCAGTTGTAAGGAGGCAGGTTTGAAGCCGACCTTACAGGAATTAAAAGTAAGTCCACTTACTGGGATATTTGCTTGTTGGAATGGAAGTGTCTTTGTCACAACAGAATAAAGCATAGTATGTTCTTATTCTCTTAAGACAAAGAATATTCTTCTGTTTTGAGAATTTTCCAGTTAGAAGTATGATAAAGAATACACTTTTACAGAAAAGCCCCAGCCAGTTTTTTTTTTTTTTTTTTCACCAGAGCACTGCTCAGCTCTGGCTTATGGTGGTGTTGGGGATTGAACCTGGGACTTTGGAGCCTCAGGCATGAGAGTCTCTTTGCATAACCATTATGCTATACCCCCACCCTATTCGGCATGAGTTTTTTTTTATTCACAAATCTTTAAAAACTCAGACTACCATTTGTCAAAATGTAGTTTTTCTTAGTATACAAATAAAAATAATATTTATTTTAACCATCTTCATTACACATACTTTTCTTCATTAATTCATTAGTTATTCTGTAAATATTTATTTACAAGAATATTTACTTATCAAGAATCTACTCTCTCCTGGACACTGTAGCCACTGCTGAGAATACAAAAAGCAAGCATACAAGCAAAAAAAATAAAATAAAATAAAATAAAAAACCCAAAACCAAATAGTAGGATATTTGGTTCCAGAAGGCTTGTTTGACAGGGGATATAAGTAAATAGACAAGTAAATAGACAATTAAAATACAGGGTTCCTGAAACACATCTATCATGTTTATTTGGAATCAAGGATAGGGAATTTTATTTATACTAAGAACTACTTGGATATGTATAACATAATTCATGGATTATGTAAACTTATCAGCTTAAAAATTAGCACTTCACATTGCTTAAAAAAAGAAAGAAAGGGGAGTAGGCTAAGCACACGTGGCACAAAGTGCAAGGACCAGAGTAAGGATCCTGGTTCGAGACTCTGGCTCCCCACCTGCAGAGGAGTTGCTTCACAAGAGGTGAAGCAGGTCTGCGGGTGTCTATCTTTCTCTCCCCCTCTCTGTCTTCCCCTCCTCCCTCCATTTCTCTCTGTCCTATGCAACAACGACGACGACATCAATAACAATGACAATAAAAAAAAAGAAGGGCAACAAAAGGGAAAATAAATAAATATTAAAAAATTAATAAAAAAAAGAAAGAAAGAAACTCCAATTGCCTTGAGAGCACTAAACCAAATGATTTTATATGGTAGATACTGTATATGGTCTGTGTACTGGCTATTCCTCACCCTGATTTAGGTGATCTATTAAAAAATATATAAATATATATTTTATGCAGATGTTAGTAATATATGTCTCTCTCTATATATATAATTCCTTACCATCTGGGACATATCCAATGTGTTTGAGAAAGTTAATTTGAATAGAATTAGTATTGCATTGATCTAGAAGTATAAAGTAGTCAGCAAAAATATACAAGTTGTTCATATTGTAAAACTGTTGTGTTTTGAAATATGCTACGTATTTTCAGTCCAGTTCCAGCCAGATATGAGTCTAAACTGCTAAGCTTTAAACAATATTTTTTATCTCAAAGGCAACCATGTCATGTAATAGAAACAACTTCTAGTTTGTACTTAGAAGATAAGTATCACAGTTTTTATATAGTGACACATTTTTTTTCTTTCTTTTTTTTTTTTATTAGATAGGACAGAGAGAAATTGAGGGGAAGGGAGATAAAGAGAGGGAGAGAAAGATACCTGCAGAGCTGCTTCATTGTTCATGAAGCAGACCCCCTACAGATGGGGAATGGAGGCTTGAACCCAGGTCCTTGTCCTTGGTAATATGTACTCTTGTGAGCAGGTGGTGGTGCACCTGGCTGAGCATACATGTTACAGTGCACAAGGACCTGGGTTTGAGCCCCCGGCCCCCACCCGCGGAGGGGAAAACTTCACAAGTGGTGAAGCAGGGCTGCAGGTGTCTCTCTGTCTCTCTCCTTCTCTATCACCCTCTTCCCTCTTGATTTCTGGCTGTCTCTATCCAAATAAATAAATAAAGATAAAAAAATATATGTACTCTTAATTGGGTGTGCTCCTACCTGGCCCCCATGACATTTTTTTTTTCTTAGATTCAGTTTCCTCATTTCTAAAAGGACATATATATCCACATCAAGTATTTTCTTTCTTTCTTTCTTTCTTTCTTTCTTTCTTTCTTTCTTTCTTTCTTTCTTTCTTTTTTTATAGGACAGAGAAAACTTGAGAGTAGAGGGGAAGGGTTTAGAAATGTCCCCAAAGATGACTGTGCTAGCAGTGCCTTCTCAAAATTATTGGAATTCTGGAGCCATGGCTCTGCAGCATGTGAACTGCAGCAGTGATTAAATTTAGATTACCACTGTGAACATCATTCAGATTGAGAGTCATATTTAAATGGAGGCTGGAGGGCATAAAGCATGCATAAATTTGCAACCTACAGGTTCAGCCACTCTTCCGTCTTTTGGGGAAAAACAATGATGCTGTTTTTTCTTCTACAGATCTGAGGAGGAGGTTCTCCAGTGATTATATAGCGCACTGAGAGCTTGAATTTCAGGAAGGTGTATATGGTTCTTGCCAGGAACACTTTCTTTAGTCTTCTCTCTTTTCTGATATTTGTTTCGGAATAAGTCACATTGAGTAGCATTACTAAGAGACTAGTGGAAGATGAGACAGGAAAGGCAGTAAGTATTAGGTCCTACACACAGGAAATTGAAGGTCAAGATAAAGACTTCTGAATTTCCTGGAGGTCAGAGAAGAATTAATAAAGGATGTTGGTTGATGTAAGATAAGCATTGTTGTGGGACCATGATATTCTAGATCCAAGAAAATTCTACATTAAAAAAAAATCATTTAAACTACTCACTCTCAACTTAAAAGGGTATTGGAAAAGGCTGGTATAGAAAAGTGTCACTTGGAATTTTTTTTTTTTTCTAAAAATGTTCAACTCTCTTCCTTTGGTACATATAGCAGGGATGAAGGTGGGAATAACATCTGATGCCTAGAAAGTTCTTCCAGGTTAACCAGTTTGGCTCCTGCTGACTATACCTAGGGTTTCTCCAGACCAATTAAGTATGGGTAGTTGAACCAATATTCTGGAGACCTTACTATCTTCCCTAATCTTTTTTACTTTTTTAAAAAAATATTTATTTACTCCCTTTTGTTGCCCTTTTTTTTTTTTATTGTTGTCGTCGTTGTTGGATAGGACAGACAGAAATGAAGAGAGAAGGGGAAGACAGAGAAGGGGAGAGAAAGAGAGACACCTGAAGACCTGTTTCACCTCTTGTGAAGTGACTCCCCTGCAGGTGGGGAGCTGGGGGCTTGAACCAGTATCCTACTCTGGTCCTTGTGCTTTGTGCCAGCAGTTTAAACTGCTGCACTACTGCCCGACCCCTGCATTTCTTTTTAACCACCATTCTTTCACATTTGGGGCCTGGTGCTGGGCATCCAGTAGAGCACATACATTATTAAGTTAACTATGAATTCGTATGCACCTGTAGGCACTGCATCTGTTACAGAGGGTGGAGTGAGATTATTTCCTGAGAAGAATTTATACTGCCTCAGGCAGCATCTGCTCTAGATGAACTCACTCAAAGGGTTTTGAATGAGGGAAGGTTTGATTTTCCTAGTGAGAGGAGGAGCTATTTGGCAGCTAACCTAGAGCTGTGGTTCTCAAATTGTTACTATGGTACTGGAAGCAAAGACTTCATCTGAAAAGTGACAGGAATTTCACAAATTGTTGGCCCATGCAGTCATGTCCAGTGGTCTCCTGAAGTGAA